>NW_027211171.1:0-50000 GCF_029030835.1 Brachyistius frenatus
CGGCATCAGCCCCGTGGTCCTGAAGACCTGCGCCGTCCAGCTGGCTGAGGTCCTACAACACCTCTTCAACCTGAGCCTGAAGCAGGAGGAGGTCCCGGTGCTGTGGAAGACGTCCTGCCTGGTTCCTGTTCCTAAGAAGACAACTCCATCTGGCCTCAACGACTACCGACCGGTTGCCCTCACATCTCATGTGATGAAGGTGCTGGAGAGGCTGGTCTTGGCCCACCTCAGGTTGCTGGTGAAATCTTCTCTGGACCCTCTGCAATTTGCGTACCAGCCTCGTGTGGGAGTGGACGATGCCATCATCTACCTGCTGCAACGAGCTCAGTCTCACCTGGATGGAACCGGTGACTCTGTGAGAATCACTTTCTTTGATTTCTCCAGTGCATTCAACACCATCCAACCACTGCTGCTGAGTGAGAAGCTGCGGGTGGTGGGGGTGGACGCGTCCACCGTCTCCTGGATCACTGACTACCTGACAGGCAGACCACAGTTTGTCCATCTGGGCAGTGTGCTGTCTGATACGGTGGTCAGTGGTACTGGAGCTCCTCAGGGAACTGTTCTGTCTCCCTTCCTGTTCACCTTATACACAACTGACTTCCAGTACAACTCAGAGTCAAGACATCTGCAGAAGTTCTCTGATGACTCTGCAGTGGTCGGATGTATAAGGGATGGATGGGAGGACGAGTACAGGACAGTAGTGGAGGACTTTGTGGAGTGGGCGGGTAGAAATCACCTGCTCCTGAACGTGGCCAAGACCAGAGAGATGGTGGTCGACTTCAGGAGGAAGACGACGGCTCCACAACCGCTGAGAGTTCTGGGAGAGGAGGTGGACATGGTTGAGGAGTACAAGTACCTGGTGTCTCCATGACAACAGACTGAACTGGAAGACCAACATCAATGCTGTCTGCAAGAAGGGGATGAGTCGACTCTTTTTCTTGAGGAAACTTCGATCCTTCAATGTGTGCAGCGAGATGTTGGAGATGTTCTACCATCTGTTGTGGCCAGTGAACTGTACTTCTGGTAGTCTGCTGGGGGGGGGCAGCATTGGAGCCGGAGACACCAACAGACTTAACAAACTGGTTAATCCTCGTGTTGTCCTCGGGTCAAAATAACCCGCAGCTATGTTCAACCAATTTCTATTTTATTTTCATATATTTTGGGATCATTGGTTGTGAGGGTTTCTTTAAAGAATGATGACCAATGATCCCAAAAAAAATGTAAAAATATAGAAATAAAATAGAACTTGGTTGAACACAGCTGCGGGTCATTTTGACCCAAGGACAACACAAGGGTTAAGAAGGCCGGCTCCATCATCGGCTGCAAACTGGACAGTCTGGAAAAGGTGGTGGAGAGGAGGATGCTGAGGAAACTATTATCCATATTGGATAATCATGACCACCCTCTCAACCACCTGCTGCAGGGACAGAGGAGCACTTTCTCTAAAAGATTCCTCCAGCTCCGCTGTCACAAGGACAGATACAGGAGATCATTCCTGATACAGGAGATCATTCCCAGATACAGGATACAGGAGATCATTCAGATACAGATCATACAGGAGATCATTCCTGATACAGGACATCATTCCTGATACAGGAGATCATTCCTGATACAGGAGATCATTCCTGATACAGGAGATCATTCCAGATACAGGAGATCATTCCAGATACAGGAGATCATTCCAGATACAGGAGATCATTCCAGATACAGGAGATCATTCCCGATGCAGGAGATCATTCCAGATACAGGAGATCATTCCCGATGCAGGAGATCATTCCAGATACAGGAGATCATTTCTGATACAGGAGATCATTCCAGATACAGGAGATCATTCCTGATACAGGAGATCATTCCAGATACAGGAGATCATTCCCGATACAGGAGATCATTCCCGATACAGGAGATCATTCCAGATACAGGAGATCATTCCCGATACAGGAGATCATTTCCGATACAGGAGATCATTCCCGATACAGGAGATCATTCCCGATACAGGAGATCATTCCAGATACAGGAGATCATTCCCGATACAGGAGATCATTCCCGATACAGGAGATCATTCCAGATACAGGAGATCATTTCCGATACAGGAGATCATTCCCGATACAGGAGATCATTTCCGATACAGGAGATCATTCCCGATACAGGAGATCATTCCAGATACAGGAGATCATTCCAGATATAGGAGATCATTCCAGATACAGGAGATCATTCCAGATATAGGAGATCATTCCAGATACAGGAGATCATTCCTGCCCACTGCAATAAGACTGTACAATAACTCACCTCTGGCAAAATCCATCACACAACAATAACTCCCTTGCACTGCTGTTTTGTTTTGTTTTGTATGTTGTTGTATTCTAATTCATTGCACTGTTGTTTAGGTTTAGGTTTTGTTTAGGTTAGTTTCTTTAATATGATTTGTCTTTATTTAATATTAATTATGTTATTTTATTGTATAGAATGTGCATTTTTTTATGCTGCTGTAACATAAAAATGTCCCTCTGAGCGATTAATAAAGTATATATCTATCTATTATTATTAAAGAAAACACAATCGTTGTTTTTATATTTTCTTTGTATATTACTTAATAATGGATAAATCTGTGAAAAGAAGACCCAAGTGGTAATAAAACTGGAGGTCTATATTCTAAGAGGACTAAACTAAGGGGAGGAACTCACAGCCAGGTAGAGCGCCGCGTACACGCTGAGCGCCGCCTCCTTGGAGGGGAAGGTTTTGCGGGCGCGCAGGATGTCGTCCTGGTTTCCTGTGCACGCCTCCTGGTGGCTGATGTAGCGAAGCACCTGCTGGCAGCCCAGCGCCGTGTAGTTGGGCTTACAGACCGTCAGGAAGTAGGGAGCCAGGTTCCCCGTCACTATCTGCCCCGCGTTGACGAAGATGTCGACAGTGAAGAGGCCGAAGGTGTAGACTCCTGGGAAGAAACAGGAAGCTGTTACCATGGAGACAGCAATAATAACAATGTCCAAATATAGTTTATATGTCCAAATATAGTGTCTGTCCTGACCTTTAAAAAGACACGTGGTGTTGACAGATTGACAAAGTGCTTCAAAAAACAACAAGGACGAGACATAAATCATTCAAATAACTTGTGTTTTCAATGTGAATGATGATAACCTCTAAAACCAGAAGAAGCCTGTTTGTGTAACGTCTTCACAAGCAGCAACCAGCAGTGATGTCACCCGTTGGTTTGTGAGCATCCCATCAAACAGACACGCCCCCAAAAGCAGGTCTTCTTGAATCTTCTTTTCTAATGAATGAGGGATTATTTTCAGATGGACCTCCAGAAAACTAAGAAGAAGGAGTGACTTTAGCTAACAACACCGAGATAACTGATGGACACATTTTATTCACTTTGGATTTGATGAGAGAAGTTGAATGGGAGTCTATGGAGCCGGAGGCTTTTTGGAGCCGACCTCTAGTGGCACTCGCTGGTATTGCAGCTGAAGACACTTCTGGATCAGAACCATTTTACAGACCTGAAGCTACGAACACTTTTATATCCAGTCTGTGGTCATGACGGATCATTGAATCATGAAACAGGCCATAAGTCTGCAAAGACACCTCAGGATGAGGAACACAACACTGCTGCTTACACACACAACTACACAACTACACAAGAACTACTACACAACTACACAACTACACTGTAACTGCTCTGAAACAAGCCACCACACTTTATGTCTGTGATTGAAGGGCTTTAACAGAAATGATTACTTCCCTCCTACAAAAACCCTCCATCACACATAAACACACACATAAACACACACACACACACACACACACACACACACACACACACACACACACACACACACACACACACACACACACACACACACACACACACACACACACACACACACACACACACACACACACACACACACACACAAACTTGCAGGATGCTTCCAGCTGCTTTTCCAATCATTGTTAGTGTTTGTGCTGCTCTGAGGAACATTTAGGTGACATGAAGACGGCAGAAACAATCATCTCTTCTTATTCCACGAGTTCCTTTTTTTAAATGTCGGTCTCCTCTCCTCTCCTCTCCTCTCCTCTCCTCTCCTCTCCTCTCCTCTCCTCTCCTCTCCTCTCCTCTCCTCTCCCCTCCACCCTCCCCTCTCTCCCCTTCCCTCTCTCCATCCTGACAGCTCCATTTCTTAACAAGCATCAAAAGGATTTTGTCAGCCGTCGTCACGCAGCGAATCGGCTTGACGCTGTCCTACTTTTCATAGACTTGGATGTGGAAATGTGGCCAATCTGTGTTTTACGGACACCTTCTACTCACCAGCCAAACCCCACAGCACCTCCCCCCCTCCAACCCCCTCCTCCAACCCCCACAGCACCCCTCCCCCCCTCCAACCCCCTCCCTCCGCCTGGCAAAATTGCTTATTAGGGCAGAAGTGTGATGCATTTTGCTGTCTTTAAACAAAGCCATGATCTGCTGCTGAGTGGTCACTTGTGTGTTTGTTGAGGTGTGAGTGTAGACGCTCGTTGGCTGCATGTGATCTCCCCATCCTGGTGTGTATCTGACGGTGTGTATCTCATGGTGTGTATCTGACGGTGTGTATCTGACTGTGTGTATCTAACAGTGTGTATCTCATGGTGTGTATCTCATGGTGTGTAGCTGACGGTGTGTATCTGACGGTGTGTATCTGACGGTGTGTATCTCATGGTGTGTATCTGACGGTGTGTATCTGACGGTGTGTATCTCATGGTGTGTATCTGACAGTGTGTATCTGACGGTGTGTATCTGACGGTGTGTATCTCATGGTGTGTATCTGACGGTGTGTATCTGACGGTGTGTATCTCATGGTGTGTATCTGACGGTGTGTATCTGACGGTGTGTATCTCATGGTGTGTATCTGACGGTGTGTATCTGACGGTGTGTATCTGATGGTGTGTATCTCATGGTGTGTATCTGACGGTGTGTATCTCATGGTGTGTATCTGACGGTGTGTATCTGACTGTGTGTATCTGACGGTGTGTATCTGACGGTGTGTATCTCATGGTGTGTATCTGACTGTGTGTATCTGACAGTGTGTATCTCATGGTGTGTATCTGACGGTGTGTATCTGACGGTGTGTATCTGATGGTGTGTATCTGACGGTGTGTATCTGACGGTGTGTATCTGATAGTGTGTATCTCATGGTGTGTATCTGACGGTGTGTATCTGACAGTGTGTATCTCATGTTGTGTATCTGACGGTGTTCCAGCAGTGCAGCTCGTCTTTGATCCGATGCCAGCGTCTTCATTGACGAAGATTGAATTCAGAGAATTTTTCCCTCGTTAAGCACTCAAGAACAATCAGTGTGAACTAAATGCAACAGCAGCAGTAAATATGTTCATATTTGTGGTTCAGGTTTTCACTTGTTTAGGTGCTTTTGACAAGAAATCCACCCAGCAGAAACCATAGAAATGCAGAAAATATGGTAATCAAATGCTATTAAAATAAAAGTTATGAAGTACAAAATGTAAACTTCCATTAAATTCATTCATTGTGGACTTTATACATCGATTCTGCTCTGTACAAACTGAAAAATGGAAATTAAAACCATCAATTTTTGCTTCATAAAAATCAAGTTGCAGAGTACAGCAGGGCGACAGCTGGAAGTCAGTACTGGATCCATTTCTTTGGAAACAGAAGTCCGTTTGAGGAACCGTGCAGATGTTTGAAGGTTGTCCGGTTTGGTGTCACAACGTCGGTACAGAAAACAGCACAGTCAGCGGTGACCAACCCGACCGAGGCCTTCAGCCGATGCCGTTTATCATTTCATACCTTCGTATTTCATGTGTCTGACCATGACAAAGCAAATTCACCCTGAGGATACTATCATAATTCCTATAAGTTTCTTTTACTTTAGAAATATTTATTGTATTTTATTATTGTAGCAATTAGTGATTAAATGAAGAATCAACATATTTTAAACCATGCTGAGCTCTGATTTGTTTAATCTTGTTGTTAACAATGTAGTTTTATAGAGAGACTGCTGAGATTCATTCATTCAGCATCAGACTTATTGAGGCTTTTCTCTTTAACATGTTTGAACTGTAGCTCAACACCAGAAACCAGTTCCTCCACAATGTCTTTGTGATTGTTGGGATCAAAAATGTTTGTTTTTGTGGTGGGTTTTCTCAAAAATTTCAATGTAATTCACAAAAAAGGTCCTAAAAGCTGCGTATGTTTCCAGAACAGAGCGTCTGTGACTGGAATATAGAAACAAGGACTACATCAGCCTTTCAAAATAAGAGCTTTAGATGCTGTTTAATTCATGTTCATTCAACACATAGACCTGCTGGATGAAACAAACAAAGAGACGTCTCTGACAACTGGACGTGTGGAGAAAACTCATTTAACATCCAGTAATATCAAATCACTTCCTCTGATCACAAACATTTAATCATCATTTTAATGTGAAGAACACATTTCCCACAAACCCCGTCACTTCCTGTTTCTCCTCTTGCTCCATCTCGAGTTTTATTTGGTGATAAAAACAGGAGTAGAGACTTTCTGATTGGAAATGAGGAGTTATTGTTGTTAATACAGTGAGTTTTGTTTAAAAGATTTACTTTATATTGTTTATACTTTCAGCACAGATTCTGATGACGATGTTTTTTGCGGAAAAATCGGATCATCTGGATCGCGGGAAGTTTAAATTGGAAGCTACTGCAAATATTGCGGAGATTGCTTGAATTCCCCTTAATTATTGCGTTCGAAGATCATGTTTTCCTGCAGGATTTAGTTTAGTTCAGTTCTTTTCTCAGAAAGTTAACCACTTTTTTAATACATTTTAATAAAAAAAAAAATTCAACGAGCTATTGTTGGAAACCCCGACAGACCGGCTTGAAATTTGTTCCGGGCAATTTTTGGGATAAAAAGTTGTTAAAAGGTTTTGTTTCCGTTGAACAGTGTGTCCGTGGCGTGGCTGACATTTTGCGTGTTTCGCCATGAAACTATAAGTTGTAACTTTAATGTACAGAAGTCTCGGCCTGAAGACATCTACGAATCAATATTCAGCCATAGTCATAGCGCCACCTACTGGCAACAGGTAATAACATGTTTTAAACTTTCATCTGCTTCTTCTGGCCAGTTAAACACATTCCATGTGACTCATCACAGAGATGTTCAGAAGTATATAGCTGCACCGTGGTCAGCTGGGAACAATCCAACTGGAGATGCTGTCACATGGAGTCAAACATTATGTCAGTAGCGGTGAACGGGGACTTAACCCCCATGTCAACTGTGTCTCGGGAACTCCTTTCAATTATTATAATTTTTGTCAAGTTCTCACTTTAAACTGAAATAATTCCAAATACGTATTTCACAATATCAGCCTGTTAATTCCCGACCAGACAGAAGTGTGTGAGGAACAAAACGAAGCGTCAGCCCTGAAAACATCCGGGAACTTTGGCTCTCAGCATGGCTCCGCCCCCTTTTGGGGGACAACAAGTGACCCTCGCCGCATTTCATTGTAAAATAGCGGTTCAAAACCAAACCACTCGAGGCAAGTTAGTTCATATGTAACCAAAAATACCATGTCAAGACAATGTACTGTGTGTTCGCTTGTCATAGAATTTAAAAAGTTAAAGTGAAAAAGTTCAATTTGATCCATCTTCAGTCTTCTTGGGCATTAAGATACTGCTATAACCACACTCAGTGGTCGGAGGTCCTCCACGGACATCTAATTCTACCTTGTTGGGTCTCCAGGTGAGCAAATTACCACTGAAATGTTGTATTTTTCAGTCCTGCTCTACAAATAGTACTGTAGCTAACATTAGCAACTGCGCTGAAAAAATGTCCCCTTGAGGATTAATAAAGTAAATACCTACCTACCTATCTGACTTGAGAAAAAACAGCGTCCTGAAGTCTTCTCTTGCATTAGGTGGCGCCATAGAGCCCTTCTATCAGGATTTTTTTTTTTTAGGACATGACAGTGGACAAAAAAATCGGTATTTTTCACAATTGTTGGTGCAACTAACTACACAGCAACTCTTCAGCGTCGTAACGTTATTATTTAACCCAGTTAATTTAAAATGGAACTTTAGAGAAAACTCTTAAATTCCTCCGGTTCTCTGTTGCTGAGCGCCACTCTGGATGATGTAATACTGGTCTGATCTATATTGTGTCAGCCAAGCCAACCATCATCCATCAGTGATGTCATCATCCATCAGTGATGTCATCAACCATCAGTGATGTCATCGTTGGTTTGTGAACGTTATGAATCCTCCAGTTCAGATTCTGTCCGTCACCATCTTTGCTGGTTCGGAGCGGTTTGGAGCAGGAAGTGACCATATTTGGACGAGCTGGGGGAGGAGCCAGCGGTGGATCTGACCGATCTGATCGGAAACCTGACGATACTACGTCCCGCCCACCGATAGCTGTAACCTGACTGCACCACAGGCCTGTCAATCAAACAGACACGCCCCCAAAAACAGGTCTTCTTGAATCTTCTTTTCTAATGAATGAGGGATTATTTTCAGATGGACCTCCAGAAAACTAAGAAGAAGGAGTGACTTTAGCTAACAACACCGAGATAACTGATGGACACATTTTATTCACTTTGGATTTGATGAGAGAAGTTGAATGGGAGTCTATGGAGCCGGAGGCTTTTTGGAGCCGACCTCTAGTGGCACTCGCTGGTATTGCAGCTGGAGACACTTCTGGATCAGAAGCATTTTACAGACCTGAAGCTACGAACTCTTTTATATCCAGTCAATGGTTGAAGCAGCATCTTGGACCTCACAACATCACATGACTATCACTCCGAGCTGAGCAGCATTATGACAATTACACCTTTGAGCATGCTGGCCTGTCACCAGACAATAATATTTATATGAGATGAGTCCATCAAAACCCCAGATTATGTTACAATGTTTGAGGTAAACATTAGTCCAGTTTGAATGAGACTCTTCGGGATTCTGGGATGAACTTCAGAGACCCTGATGACCTTGCTGGTATTAAGTAAAACGTCTGAAAGCTTGGGGATGATTTTTGGGAGGATGTGTACAGACATACGGTTGCTAAAATGATAAATAATAAAATAAATAATAGTGCTGCACTTAAAAACTGTATAAAATCACACTGCGGTTTGTTCCAAAACCAGCAAGTTTCACATCTATTTAAACATTCATTTTATGTGGAATCTTTTACATGTCAGAGTTTTACACTCCAGAGTGGAGGTGAGCATGAACTTCCAAAATATAATGTTTAACAAGCACAGCCTTAATGCATGAAGGTAAAACCACTGCTGAAGCTCAGTGATTGTGAGTGCTACAACCCTTGGCTGTGTTCTAAATTTAATCTTTCCAGAACAGCGCGGCCCTGTGAGTCATTATGTTAAGCTACTCCGGGCCGGCGCGGTGAGACGGCCGGGCTCACAGGATGCTGCTCCGAAGCAGATGTAAATGCTGGCAACAACATGTGCGAGCGTACATACTGACGCGCATGAATAGACCCACTCGGGCACACATGCTGAAGTACATATGCAGAGTGCACGCACGCACATGGAGCGTGCCACGTGTGAATACTGGCACACTGTGACATTAGCAAAAAGACGCAGAGGCCCAAAAAAACTCAAAAGCAATGAGGCTCAAAGAATTCAGACGGCTGCCGGAGAGAAACAGCTCCTCACGGATGCTGACGCTCTTTCATACTTCACATTACAGAAGATACATTCAAAACGACATACTCAGATATTGTGCATGCAAATGAAAATATTGCTACCTGCTGATGGTTTTTCTCTCCTTCACACAAAATGTTTGTGCATTGATCGGATGTAGCTGACAGATGGAAACGCTCATCAGGACAACAATAATAATAATGGGCTCTCTCTATTTTTGTGAATATTGGCGCAGCGTTAAAGACAAAGTCTGAGTCTAAGTGGGGCCAACTTTTTTTGTAATTTTGTGAAAGCAAATGCAGATGCATGTGTGGTTAGGAAGAACCAATCAGCAGCAAGCAGTGACATCACCCGTTGGTTTGTGAACGTTATGAATCCTCCAGTTCAGATTCTGTCCGTCACCATCTTTGCTAGTTCGGAGCGGTTTGGAGCAGGAAGTGACCATATTTGGACGAGCTGGGGGAGGAGCCAGCGGTGGATCTGACCGATCTGATCGGAAACCTGATGATACTACGTCCCGCCCACCGATAGCTGTAACCTGACTGCACCACAGGCCTGTCAATCAAACAGACACGCCCCCAAAAACAGGTCTTCTTGAATCTTCTTTTCTAATGAATGAGGGATTATTTTCAGATGGACCTCCAGAAAACTAAGAAGAAGGAGTGACTTTAGCTAACAACACCGAGAGAACTGATGGACACATTTTATTCACTTTGGATTTGATGAGAGAAGTTGAATGGGAGTCTATGGAGCTGGAGGCTTTTTGGAGCCGACCTCTAGTGGCACTCGCTGGTATTGCAGCTGAAGACACTTCTGGATCGGTCTTATTTTACAAACACTTTTATATCCAGTCTGTGGGAAGAACACATAACTAGAAGTTGTGTCACAGCAGACTTCAATCATGGCCGATCAGATCAGCTCCTCTCATCCCCTTTGAAAATTTGACACATTGAAAACTGTTTTTGAAAAACTTCAAAAGTTAAAAATAAATTATTGGATATGAAATATTTCAAGGGATTCTTTCTTGCAACTACTCGCAAACTGCCCGTCTGCAACAATCAGGAATCTGACGGTTTACTCCGAAGCACCTCGATGCAATGCTGTTATTATTTCAACAGAAACAACGCCCTGTACTTCTGTTGTCACTGACAACTTTTCAGGCTTTTTTGTAGCTTCTTAATGTCTTCAAACATGAAAGAGGACAGGGACAGTGACTTACTGGCAGCAGTTGCATTTTTAGTGATGAAACAGTGAAAACATGAAAGGAAGAAGTGGGCCGAGAGTTTGGAGCCACCCACGAGTGCTTGAAGGAAATACTGAGAGTGCTGCTGAACTTCAGACAGGAGATCTCCCCGTTTCTTCCTTTTCTCTCTTCGTTTTATTTTCCACAGTTTATAAGGTATTCCGTCTCAGAAAAAACACTAACTATCAAGCTTTACATTCTAACTTGTGACTCAACAAGCTGTCGGCCGTCAGCTGGCTTGAGTGGAGCTGAAGTGGGTGAGTTCACGGTGCTGCAGCTTCACCCTGAAACCTCTGGAACCTCTGGAACCTCTGCAATCTCTGAAACCTCTGGAACCTCTGCAACCTCTGGAACCTCTGGAACCTCTGGAGCCTCTGGAACCTCTGGAGCCTCTAGAACCTCTGCAACCCCTGCAACATCTGCAACCTCTGCAACCTCTGCAACCTCTGGAACCTCTGGAACCTCTAAAACCTCTGCAACCTCTGGAACCTCTGAAACCTCTGAAACCTCTGAAACCTCTGGAACCTCTGCAACCTCTGGAACCTCTGAAACCTCTGCAACCTCTGGAACCTCTGCAACCTCTGAAACCTCTGAAACCTCTGGAACCTCTGCAACCTCTGGAACCTCTGCAACCTCTGCAACCTCTGGAACCTCTGCAACCTCTGGAACCTCTGAAACCTCTGAAACCTCTGCAACCTCTGCAACCTCTGAAACTTCTGAAACCTCTGCAACATCTGGAACCTCTGCAACCTCTGAAACATCTGGAACCTCTGAAACCTCTGGAACCTCTGGTCCTGTTAAAAACGTCTTTCCTTCCCACTGTTGGAGGGTTTTCTTCCTGTTATGGGAGAGTTGTTTGTCCTCCCAGCTGTTGCTCATGTGGAAGTTGTTGAGTTGTTTGGTTATTTCTTTATTGTTGCAAGAACTTTATTGCTATATAAACAAAATCAAATTGAATTTAACCTCCAGAGTTTAAGCTGCTCTGTACAGATAAATGGGCTGAAATTCTTTCAAGCCAATGTGCAGGAATTATCAACAGTTAAATACTTAGTAGAACTTATTCTGGGTTCACACACCTTCCAGCCCTGCAGACTCTGATTGGAGGGGGTGGATGACCTCACACCTGGTCCTATCAGAGGGGGAGGACTCACACACAAATGTGTGTATGTATCTTAATGTGACAAAGAAGTCCTTTATCCTTAATCTGAATTGCACACAAAATGAAACGTTAAAGCTAAAATCAGGTAATTTGATGAACATGCCAGTAAATCGGGGTGAGAATCGGTCGAGTGAGTAAAATGAATGAAAATCTTATGAAGCCAAAGAGAGCAGCATCCTTTCAGCTTGAGATGTCACGCAGACACACATCTTTCCATCTGCCTCCCCATCTGTTCGGATGTGATGTGTCATCGTCACTGTGATTCAGTCATTCAGCTCACTCTACAACTCATCCTACCGTTGTTTGAAACAGACGTTGGCTCTGGGGGTTTTCTTGGAGACAAGGACTTGCATGCAAACACGCTGGGACTGATGGGACTACTGGGACTACTTGGATTACTAGGACTGATGGGACTGATGGGACTATTGGGACTACTGGGACTATTGGGATTACTGGGACTGATGGGACTGATGGGATTACTAGGACTGATGGGACTGATGGGACTACTGGGACCACTGGGACTATTGGGATTACCGGGACTGATGGGACTACTGGGACTACTTGGATTACTAGGACTGATGGAACTATTGGGACTACTGGGACTATTGGGATTACTGGGACTGATGGGACTGATGGGACTACTGGGATTACTGGGACTGATGGGACTAATGGGACCACTGAGACTATTGAAACTATTGGGATTACTGGGACTGATGGGACTGATGGGACTACTGGGACTACTGGGATTACTGGGACTGATGGGACTACTGGGACTATTGGGACTGCTGGGACTATTGGGACTACTGGGACCACTGGGACTATTGGGACTACTGGGACTGCCACTGGTTTTAATGGTATTTGTACTGAACAGGCGAGACATTTGACATGATCATCGAACAAGAGGGAAAGTCATGGTACCAAACATTGTTGACACAGGTTGACAGATACACAGAATGACTTGTATATATTTATTTTAAACCCTAAATAAAAGAACAGAGAACTTTCTTCTCAATGAACGAACCCAGGTTGGTCCGTTATCTCCCATCTCTATCCCAAAGCTGCACGGCTTCGAGAGCCCCGCAGAAACAAGTTCTCAATGAATTTGTCTTTTTGCATTCACGTCACAGCCTCATTCCGTCAATCCTCTGCTGAACAGAGGAGGCTGCCGCTCCACTGCGTCGCCTGCAGCTGCAGTTTGAGTCCTGCAGCCGAGTTACTGTACTTCTGCAGCATCCTTCAGCCCTTCAAACTTTGCACTAACGCCTTTTGATCCCCGGACTCACAATCCCCCCACATACAAGACAAATCAACTCAGCAGAGCCTTTAGTTCCAAAGCTCAGCGAGCGGCGGCAGCAGTCAGACCCGACGGGGCCTGAGAGGAGGGAGACCCAGATGCTCAGCAGCACAACAGTCTCGGCTGCATTCATTCATCTGCGGGGGCTCGCTGTGCCAACAAGCCTGCCAAGAGAACTTCTCAACAGCCACGGATCAAATGCACCGTAAGACGCACAGGCAGATACACTGTGCGTAATGGGATTGCCAGATTATGTATGTTAAATAGTGCTTTGTAATTTAGAATAACTGCTGCTGCTAATGCTGCTGTAAAGAGACACCGACAGCACGCCGCAGAGCCGTTAGCAGATGCTGGTGAAGAGACGCTCCCCCCGGCGCTGTTGCAGTTTGCCTCAGTGAGCCTTCAGGATTTAGATAAAGAGCTTCATACAGTCCTGGTCAGAACAATAAAAAGACAAACGTCTGCAGCAGAAACTTTCCCGGCTGAAAAGAGTTCCAGAAATTAAAAAACATAACCAAACTTAGCGAAGGACAGGATGACGAAGTCCGGCGGCCTCGTTTTTAAACGTCGGGATTCATAAGAACAAAGTTGACGGGAAAATGTGCATCTGCCTGCAAACTGACCGACGTGTAGGCACGTGTTGGAGACGGGACAATGGCGACACAGATGGTGAGGCGGAGGACTGAAGCCAGATTGTAGGATTAAATGTACGTATAAAGATGCCTCTCACACAAATATAAATATTTCACTTCGCCCAGATCCAACGGATCATCAACACTCAAACCAGCCGACTCAAGAAGCAACTTTTAGCTGTAAATGATAGAAACAAATCTAATTCTGCTCAATATGTCATACGTCTCGTCTCTCCATCACGTTCCTCAGTCAGTCAGTCAGTCAGTCAGTCATCAGTCAGTCAGTCAGTCAGTCAGTCAGTCAGTCATCAGTCAGTCATCAGTCAGTCAGTCAGTCAGTCATCAGTCAGTCAGTCAGTCATCAGTCAGTCAGTCAGTCATCAGTCAGTCATCAGTCAGTCAGTCATCAGTCATCAGTCAGTCAGTCAGTCAGTCAGTCAGTCAGTCAGTCATCAGTCATCAGTCAGTCAGTCAGTCAGTCAGTCAGTCAGTCATCAGTCAGTCAGTCAGTCATCAGTCAGTCATCAGTCAGTCAGTCAGTCATCAGTCAGTCAGTCAGTCATCAGTCATCAGTCAGTCAGTCAGTCAGTCAGTCAGTCAGTCAGTCATCAGTCAGTCAGTCAGTCATCAGTCAGTCAGTCAGTCATCAGTCAGTCATCAGTCAGTCATCAGTCAGTCAGTCATCAGTCAGTCATCAGTCATCAGTCAGTCATCAGTCAGTCCGTCAGTCAGTCATCAGTCAGTCAGTCCGTCCGTCCGTCCGTCCGTCCGTCCGTCCGTCCGTCAGTCAGTCATCAGTCAGTCAGTCAGTCAGTCAGTCAGTCAGTCATCAGTCAGTCAGTCAGTCAGTCAGTCAGTCAGTCAGTCAGTCAGTCATCAGTCAGTCATCAGTCAGACATCAGTCATCAGTCAGTCATCAGTCAGTCATCAGTCATCAGTCAGTCATCAGTCAGTCAGTCAGTCAGTTAGTCATCAGTCAGTCATCGGTCAGTCAGTCAGTCAGTCAGTCATCAGTCAGTCAGTCAGTCAGTCAGTCAGTCATCAGTCAGTCATCAGTCATCAGTCAGTCAGTTATTCAGTCAGTCAGTCAGTCAGTCAGTCAGTCATCAGTCAGTCATCAGTCATCAGTCATCAGTCAGTCAGTTAGTCAGTCAGTCAGTCAGTCAGTCAGTCATCAGTCAGACATCAGTCATCAGTCATCAGTCAGTCATCAGTCAGTCATCAGTCAGTCAGTCATCAGTCAGTCAGTCAGTCAGTCATCAGTCAGTCAGTCAGTCAGTCAGTCAGTCAGTCATCAGTCAGTCAGTCAGTCAGTCATCAGTCAGTCATCAGTCAGTCATCAGTCAGTCAGTCAGTCATCAGTCAGTCAGTCAGTCATCAGTCAGTCATCAGTCATCAGTCAGTCATCAGTCAGTCAGTCATCAGTCAGTCGTGGAGCTCTGCAGCTGAAGTTCATGGATCAGAATGTTATAAGTGCTTTGATGTATTTGATGTTTTTCCTCTTTTGATGAAAGCAGTTGATTTGATTGAGTGAGATGTGTATGCGGTCACATGTTTGTGTGGACCTGCAGAGAAGGTGTGATAGGAAGAGGACAGAGGGGTTAATGAGCAGAGCGGTGGATGCTGGATAACCCCCCCGCTGAGTGAACACCCCCCCAGCACCCTCCTGCTCCTGGACTGAGGCTGTGGACCGGTGGACCTCTGCTAGACTTCAGGAGACGGTCCCACTCGGTCTCATTTGGTTTGGCTCAGTTGAGTGAAGCGACTGAAGCTTTTGGTCTCCACGAGCATCGAACCAGGCCTGCAGGGATTTTTATTTCTACTCGTTAGTTTGGTTTAGTTGGGTATTATTACTGGTGTGCAATGTTGTGTATAACGGTCACAGTGAATAGTGTGAGGAAAGCAAGCTGTTTGGTTTAAAGCTGCATATTGTAACAATAAGTGAAGAACACACTTATTTTCTTCTCTTATATTTGATTTATTTTGTTTTAAATTAAAGTGGGAAACTATTTATTGATCCAAGACTAATAATACAGAGATAATTAGTTATCCGAACACAATTAAATTAAGTAAAGAACTCAGGGCCTCTCTACAGATGTGGACGGTAGACGGGCTACACACGCTAACATCAAATAGCATTAGGCTAAAGAACTGCAGTCAGTTTTCAATTTCTTCTCATCTCGTGGGGTTTGTGACCACCTGCTAAAATGAGCTCCACATCCTCCACAAATAACTCCATTTCTGCCAGAAAAATTGTATTTCCAGGTTTTCCTCTCGTTGCCATAATTCACCAAGAAACTGAGCCCCGTGCTGATTTTATATTCATCAACCTTCATAAGAGGCTTTACATTGGTCGTTCATGGTTAAATGTGAGGCGGATGTACGAACACACATTTCCAACTGGATTGTGATTTACAAAGGGAACATTGCGTAAAGGTGTGCGTGAGCACCGTTTTATAAATTGGACTATTATTTTCTCCGTATGCCATTTTCAGTTTTGATTGAACATTTCACTTTGGATTGAATCCAACACAATGTTTTATAAATGAGGAACCTGCAGTCAACCAACCTCATGAAGACAAACAGGTGTTCAGTGTGCAACAGCATCAGCTACATGACACAAAATCCCCTGAAAATACTGTTCAAGAGAAATATCTGCTTTATAAGTCATTTTTGGTATATTGTAAATGATTGTTTTTGTAGGTTTATAACTTGCATACAAAAAGAGTAGCACTCAGCAGTCAGTAGGATTCAGATGATTCTAGAAACATCTTCAAAGAACAAATAAAGTCAGCTTTCATTTGACTTGGTGGGTTCGGTGTCACTGCTTTTCAACATGATTAAATATGTGGTGGTTAATTCTCCGTCCTGAATCTGTTCCCGTGTTTTAGGGTAAATTGAGGTTATATTAACATATATTATTTGAATAAATGCTTCCTGCATGGTGGTGAGATTCTCAGTGCGAGATACAAAATCAAACTCTTCAGGAGAAGACGTCGGTCCTCCTCTGCTGCTTCACCGGGAAAAGACGCCTTTAAGGAGAAGCGCTCTTTAAAACCGACATCAATTAACACGAAGACACTTATTCTGACACGACGCTGCACCCGAGTAAAACACATAATAACCAACTACAATGAGCCTGCAGAGATAAAAGGAGCCCGCTAACATTAACGAGCAGCGTGAACGGTGGATGTGTCAGCGGGAGGGTGAAGCCGGCCGATTCCCCCTCAGGGAGGGAAGAAATCATCCTGCTCTCATTAAACAGCAGAGGGACGCCTCCACATACACTGCATGGGACATACGTGTGCATGGGACATACGTGTGCATGGGACATACGTGTGCATGGGACATACGTGTGCATGGGACATACGTGTGCATGGGACATACGTGTGCATGGGACATACGTGTACATGGGACATACGTGTGCATGAGAGATACGTGTGCATGGGACATACGTGTGCATGGGACATACGTGTGCATGGGACATACGTGTGCATGGGACATACGTGTGCATGGGACATACGTGTACATGGGACATACGTGTGCATGGGACATACGTGTGCATGTGATCTAACGTGCACTTGAGTTGTAAAGTAGATTTGACAGCTGAATTGATGGACAGGGACAGAAGGACTTTTTCTTTTGCTTGTTGGAAGGCTGTAAATAAACATCAGTTGGAGCTGAAGGACACGATATGCTGACATGATGTAGGAGTCCAGTACGTCCAACTCAACTCGGAGGTTTTTAACTTGAAAGCAACGGTTTTAATTCTGTCACCAAAATGAAGAGAAAATGAATTTGCAATGCCAATAATCATATTCTCAATTTATATATTTTTACTTACAACCTTGATTTTTTGATTGCATGATGGCGGTGATGACGTGGACATTCATGGGTTCATTCATTCACATAAAAGGCTAAATTACTAAATCGTGCGTACGAACCAGCATTTAGTTCCTCACATTGATTAAAACGTGGTGATTGACGGGTCCAGTCAGCATGTCGTGTTCTCTATCTGTTGCTTCATGTGCATGATTTTTATATTTTGTGTCTGGCTGTGGTGGCTGCGCTAACTACACCTAACTGATGACGGCTGTAACACAAGATGTGAAGGAGTTTGTGGGTTATATCGTTGGATATTTGATAACTTTGATCATACTATGGACTGAGAGGAGAAAGCCTGTTGTTCTGTTCTGTCTTTATATAAACGTATAACTATTTATCTCTTATTCACAAATGCATTAAAACGTGGGAACAAAATGCTATTTAGTGAGCAAGATTTAGTGTTTGGTGCGAACGGTTTCAATGGTTTTTGTGTCTATGGCCTCCGTATACGTCCACTTTTATATACAGTCCATGTTTCTCCCCTCCTCCACCCTCCTCCGTCCTTTTCCATCCTCCTCCGCCCTCCTCCACCCTCTTCCGCCCTCCTCCGCCCTCCACCCGCCTCCGCCCTGCTCCATCCTCCGCCCTCCTCATCCTCCTCCACCCGCCTCTCTTCCCCTCATAAAAACATAATGAAAGCATCAGCTGTCGTCTTTGCCATGTTATTAAATGCATGCAGCGACTCACCGAGGAAGCGGAAGGTCCTGCGCACCAGCGGGTTGAGGTAGCAGCAGTCCCCGGTGGCCAGCGTCCGCTCTGATTGGTCGAACTCTTTGGACGTGTAGTGGACCACGAACAGCACCGTCTCTGTTATTGTGATCTGGTAGAAACAAGAGACAAACATAATGGAAACAGCGTTATGTTGGATATTTATTTGTGAGCTGGAGCTGATTTTGTTGGCAGTGAGCGGACTGTTTCCTCAGTGAGCAGTCGGAGCCGCGAAATACTCCGAAAAACATATGGCAGAGAGGAAAACAGCTCACGGACCGCAAGACAAGGAGGGGTGTGTGTGTGTGTGTGTGTGTGTGTGTGTGTGTGTGTGTGTGTGTGTGTGTGTGTGTGTGTACTGGCACGTTTTAATTAAAAATGGGATTTTATCTCCAGTCCGATCCTTCCATGATTTTCTGATGTAGACTGGATACAGAACCTGAAGCCCAAAACGTGTCGGATGCCACGAATCTGCTGTAATTTAGAGCAACTTAAATAACATGCAAACATCAAAATAACCGAAGAGGGAGACGACCTGAACCATGCAAGACTTAATTCAGGCTTCTCAACTAAACGTGACATTTCCAGCCTGTGGTGTGCGAGGCCCGAACCTCACGCTGCCGCCACGCTGCCAAACAGAACGAAGCCTCAAAAACCTCATTTAAAGCAAAAACATAAACACAGCTCTCTATGCTAAACAGGATGTTTTCTGCACACAGGCCAGTGAGGCCATCAGGCTCGCTCTCATCTCAGCACCAACACCGGTCCACAAACTTCACAGACAGGTGAAAAATAAAACTTCCCTGCGTCTTTAAGAGGTCAGATTAATGACAAACCCAGGTAAAACATGCACCTCAGGTTAGATGGCGCCGCGGTCGTGGCAGCCTGTTGCAGCAGCTCCCCCTCGGGATGCTGCTGTAGCGAAAGAATTTCCCCTCGGGGATTAATAGAGTACAAATAAAATAAATAAAATAAAAATAATGATGAGAGCGTACCTTCTCTAATAAAGTAACCTTACTACCAAAACTGGGCAGGAGGTAACCGTCGTATTCTGTATGTCGTACAGTTCTATGAATGTTTTTCCTCAGATGCCACAGAACATCACGTGTTGGAAGTCTGACGCTGGGAGACGAATTCAAGGTGACACAACCCCGCAAAGGTCAAAGAAAACCCACCCGGTTGTACCCCTGACCTAAATGTGCCTCTTTCAGTTTTGAACAGTGACGTTTTGAACGTTCGGTCCCTCGGAAACACCAATGTCACTTAAAACACGTCTTCAGGCTCGTCTTCATTGCCAAAGGCTCCCTGAAGGATTTTAAGGGTCTCCGTTGCAGATTTCCAGAGTTTGACACTAAATCTGAAGTGTCCTTTCTACTCATGTCCAACGTGAACAACTTGGGTTCTGATTTTAATAACGCGATAGGATCATAGCTTCTCCTGCTACGCGACAGGAGCAGTTTGGGAACTTTGACTTTGTTCAGACTGAAGGCAAATCAGACAAGTGAACAGATCAGATTTGGTGTGTCCAGACATCACCAACCTATCTGCGTGGGTTGCTATGGTAACGACGTACGCACTGCTACAGCGATAACGTGGCTTTCTAACACAGAAGTGTCACCAGACGGCGTATCTTATCTACTGTCTGGATTGTTATCGTCGTCTTTTACAGTACGAACATCGACACTTCCTGTTAGCGCTGAGACGCATCTGCAGAAACCTGATTGGAATCCCATTTCTAACTGCATCCACATGTGGTTTGGATCCAGACTGCCAACATCACATCTTGTGTTTTTTTGCTGTTCAGACTTTCTAAAATCTTTTAAAATCAATCTGGATACAAGACATAACAAACATTGGATTTGCGCTGCAGTCCGAACGCAGTCTTACTGCTCCGCCCTCCGACATGCTGATCTGTGCACAACCGCACTATGAAACTATGAACCTGATTCAGAACCAGAACATTGGACTGACCAATGAAAACTGGGTGTCTGAGTGTGCTCAGCTTGCTCGTGCAGTAAAACAGTGCTTTTGGGTCCTGATGGGTTCTGATGGGTCCTGAAGGGTCCTGATGTGTCTTGATGGGTCATGATGGATTATGATGGGTCCTGAAGGGTCATGATGGGTCCTGAAGGGTCATGATGGGTCCTGAAGGGTCCTGAAGGGTCCTGAGGCCCCGAAGCCGAAACCCTCCGAGCTGCCGCGCGCTCCGGCAACGCAACAGTGATTTATTCAGGTGGACTGGTGAAAAGGCCAAACGAGGAAGGAGAGGACTGAAACAGCAGAAAACTCAGAGCTATGCAACCTTCCCTTTGCAAATATCTCATCTGCATGTAAATAGTTTAACATTCAGGCTTTATGGATGCCGTGATGCAGATCGAGAAAACAACATAAACACAACACTGCTGAATACCAGAGGCTTCTTATTAACTTCGTAAAAACAAGCGGCTCAACCAAAATGCAAAGAAGATCCTGCTTCACTTATCAGGCGATACAGCGGATGATTCCACCAAACAAAATGACAAAAAATTTAAAAAAAATGTCATACAACTGTTTAGTATTTATTCGTCATTTGAGTTCTCAGTTTGAAAGGTTGCTTGTATTTTACTTTAGTTTTATTCATGGCATTTTGTGGAAGATTATCAAAGTGCATAGAATTAATTTGTGTTTGAAGCAGACGAATTGTAAGTAAATTACACTTAAGGAATTAGTGCTGTGGACATTTATTTGTTATACAATTTATTAAGAAAGCAGATAAACATGGAGCATATTGTTGAGTTTTGAGTGTTAAGGAACAAGATACAAAATTAACTTTATTAAAGATGACAAGTAACAAGTACCTGATTATCTACAGCTAAGTCCTGACCAAAAGTTTACTGAACACAAACAAAGAGAAATTAGAAATGATGTTTAAGGGTTTCGGGAGCATTTGTTAGATTTCTTTTCTAAATTTAGCTTATTTTTCAATGACAACTGATCCAGGTTCCACTGCAGCGTTGGGGTTCATGAAAAAAGGCTCACACAGCACATCGCCGATGCAACGTCGAATAACCTGTTAGACATGAATGGACAGGAGTTGTGTACGAGCCCGGTCACCCTGAGGTATGGTAAGACAAGATATGCTGTCTTGAAAAAAAGTTTACACACAACCTCGTTTCCCAAAAAAGTTGGGATGCCATTTAAAATGGAAATAAAAACAAAATGCAATGATGTCCAACTCATATAAACCTATATTTAATTGAAAGTAAAACAAAGACAACATTTTTCATGCCAGGTACATTGGACAGAAAAGTTGTGTAACACTGAAAGAAACACCTGATAGAACATTACTCAAATAAATATGATCATTAGTAACAGGTGAGTGTACGGAAGCACGTTGCATTCACATACAAAACAAATAGGCAGCTTATCTCGTAATTATGATATCTTTTTTTGTAAATACAAGATCCAGATATGTAGTGTAGTGAAGTGGTGAAAACCCGTTGGGACCACTGGGTGGTGTGTGTTCAGTCCACACATTTCTCAATACACACATACACACCACTCTGACATTCCTATCAAAACACCTTCACCATTGTAGTTGCATGAATTTATTCCACAGAGCTTCGTTATGCAGCACCAACAGCTCGACTGGAAACAAGAGAAAGAACCTGTATGCTGCAAATCCAAAAACAGCTTTATGTGGTTAAAAATAGTAAAAAAAAAAAAAAAAAACATCATTTTGAAGCCACGACTCCACTCTATGTGTTGCTGTCAGCAAATTTTTAAATGAGCAAAAATCATTCATAAAACACTATAATTTATGTTTCAACATCTGATATGTTTTGGTCTATTTTTAATTAAATACGAGTTTACATGGTTTAGAAATCATCACATTCTGTTTTTATTTCCATTTTAAAACAGCGTCCCAACGTTTTTAAAAACAGGGTTGTTGGTTTAGACTTAGTTGTTGTCAGACTAATCAAAGCGCAAAGTGACGACTGGTCAAACACACTGAATAGTCTTAGGTTTCTCTTAAGGAACTGGCTCCTGGTAAACTAGTTTAATTAATGATCAATGTGTATCAGTTCAGTCAGTGGATTCATGGGTGAATTCAAACTTGTTTCAGCACATTTGGTCTGAATTAAACACACTGTTGCTCTTTACTGTGGATTTTGTGTTGTTTTCTCGTATGCTTATTACATAAAAACCAGAGTGATCAACTTGTAAGGTACAATGAAATAATAAGATACGATTTTGACCATTATTAGGCTGTGATTAGTGTACAGCAACCAATCATCAACCATCAGTGACGTCATCGTTGGTTTGTGAACGTTATGAATCCTCCAGTTCAGATTCTGTCCGTCACCATCTTTGCTAGTTCGGAGCAGTTTGGAGCAGGAAGTGACCATATTTGGACGAGCTGGGGGAGGAGCCAGCGGTGGATCTGACCGATCTGATCGGAAACCTGACGATACTACGTCCCGCCCACCGATAGCTGTAACCTGACTGCACCGGAGGCCTGTCAATCAAACAGACACGCCCCCAAAAACAGGTCTTCTTGAATCTTCTTTTCTAATGAATGAGGGATTATTTTCAGATGGACCTCCAGAAAACTAAGAAGAAGGAGTGACTTTAGCTAACAACACCGAGATAACTGATGGACACATTTGATTCACTTTGGATTTGATGAGAGAAGTTGAATGGGAGTCTATGGAGCCGGAGGCTTTTTGGAGCCGACCTCTAGTGGCACTCGCTGGTATTGCAGCTTTAAGGGCACTTCTGCATCGGCCTCATTTTTCAGACTCAGAAGTTAAGTCCACTTTTGTATACTGTTTGTAATAACGACAGTGAAAAACAGGTATTGGATGGACAAAATAGACATCTTATACTATCTATTTTACCATCCAACTAGATATTAATAGAGAAAACAAGAACAACCCCAGGATTCTTTTCAGCACTGTGGCAGGCTGACAAAGAGTATTTAATTCCTTTATGTCTCAGCAGAAATCACTTCATGAACTTCTTTACTAATAAGATAATTACTGATATCCTTCTTACTTGTGTTATCAAGCAAACGGCCTCAGAAACCGTGGGACCGGATTTATATTTAGACTACGTCTCTCCTGTTGATCTCTCTGAACTATCTGCAATAATTAGTTCATCTAAACATCAACCTGTCTCTTAGATCCCATCCCAACAAGACTTAAGGATATTTTTCCTTTAATTAGCACTTCCACATTAGATCAGATGAATTCATCTCTTTCAACAGGTTCTGTACTTAAAAAGTCTACCTTTGATCCAGCCGTTTGCAGAAACTACAAACACATTTCCAACCTGCCCTATATTTCTAAAATCCTTGAATAAGCTGTTGCACATCAATTATGCAACAATTTACAGAGGAATGCTCTGTTTGAAGATTTTCAGTCAGGATTAAAAGGACATCACAGCACAAAAAACAGCAGTGGTGAAAGTTACAAACGATTTCTAACTGATTTAAGCAATGGACTTAATCCATCCTGACACTGATAAAGAAATCAGATGCTATTACAAAAACAAAATAACAACAAAATAATAAAATGTTGATGACAACAGTGCAGTGCTGTGTATAAACTGAACCTCTACAGATCGTATATTAAAGGAGAGGCCACAGCGAAGGTGTCCAGTGAACTCTCAGTCAACAGGGATGGTCTTTAGTGATTAAATATATATTTGATTGATCAGAAATAATTATGATGAGGTTCTACACTGAAACTGTATTTCTATCCAACTTAAATTATATGACTACTAATCTCTGTTGATTTGATGTCACTTTTGATCAGTAATCGGAGCGCTTTAAGCCATCAGTCACCTGTTTTGTACTGTTGGATGTTACCGTCACATATTTTCTCATTTGGAAGGAACTCCTGCTTTCCTTAATTATGTCATTGCAATTTTCAGACTATTGGGTTTTGTTTTTTGGACTGTGGGTTCAACAAATTAAGAAAACAACTAAAAACACTGACTGTATGAACAGGCAGAACAAAGATGAAAATTTGTTTCAATCTAAAAAACATGCGGCATCTCTCATTCTATCACTTTGTGGACGGCCATCATGTTTTCACGTCGTCCCTCTATTTGTTCTCGTGAATAAAATATCTCAGGAAGGCCTCAAGAGAATTTCTTCAATTCGCAGAGTGTAACAACGACGCAACTTAACCTTCGATTACCTCTGCAACGCTTCGCATCAGATCGTCTCTGAGGTGGAAACCCGCTGCGCTATCCAACCCAACAGAACAGGTGGGAATCGGATCAGATCGTCAGGGTTGAACAAGATTAATTGAAGGCGTTAAAAACTGATCTAAAAGCCAAACTGGATCATGTAAATCGGTGTCAGTGGGAGCTTTAAACTCTGTTCAACACAGGAAAGACCAAGCCGGGAGGTGCACTCCTTCAGGAGATGTGCTGAGACAGCAGATTATTTTATTCAAGGTCTCGGTGCTGCAAAGATCTGTGTTGTGAGTGTGTCCTCATCCTGAAATGAAATATATATGAATATATATGTAATCAGTCCAAAGCAGAAACAAAGAGCCAATCAGTGAGGAATTCAGGACAGGACGCTAAAAGATTTAAGACATAAACATCAGTCTGCTCTGTTGCCACCGTGGAGTCCTGCAGGAAAGAGCGACATGAGACAGAAGAAAGAAACAGAAGCTGTGATGTTGGATCTGAAAGGTTCAGAGAAACTGTAGAAAAACGCACAAACAGTTTCATTTCATGTCACATTGCTTCGCTGGAAACATCAGACATGGTGTCATTCAAACGGTATTGTTGCATGTGCTGCAGGAACGATGTTTGGGATGGTGAAAAAGGAAAGCTACAATAATCCTACCTCAACTAAATGCTGTTAATCTGCCAGTTGTAAAACAGAGAAGAATAGAGAGCCTGAATCCACTCTGAAAAACTGCCTTACAGCTATTATACAAAGATGAAACAGACAAATTAGATCTTAGGATTTAAAAAAGGAAAATAAATTTCCCAAAGCAGTTCCTTTAAACTACTAGTGTAATATGTCAGTATGAAAAACAAGCATCTAAAGGGCCGACGGGAACAATGTTACAAAAAATGTAGCTAATGAAATGTACGATGATAGATTTGTGCCCTACAGTGTAGTTGTGAAACAAATTAAAGTCTGTATGATTGTACGTATTCTGACTGCGAGAGCTTCATTAGTGGAGGACTGGTTTCATCTGGTGACTTCAGAGTAAAACCAAATTGAATGAGGTTATGGTTCATTTTTGGAGTTTTGGCTGTTGATGTCCAGAGTCTTTAAAAGGCTAAAACAGTGCATGTGTTAATGGGGTGAACCTGTGTTGATTAAAAAACCCTGATTGGACTCTGTTCTGGCTGTTTTTCAGGACGGTGATCCAACAGGTCAAATCCATCCAGGACTCAGGGCCAAAAGGACTCAGGCCCAATCCCATGTCCCATCCTGTGGCGCTACCCCTCATTTAGGAGCGCCCTCTACTGGCCATTCAGAATGGAACTAGAAGGGGTGGGGCTTAGAATCCTAAAGCAAGGACAAGGGACACCACTCATTGCCTCACCAGTACAACCATTATTAATACTATTGTAAGTCTCAGAAATGTGATTATTAAATGTATGGAAATAATAATTCAATGTGGCTAAATCACAGACAATCCGATCTGATCTCTAAATGGACCCTTTGTCCTCCTTTGTCACCCACTGACTACTTGTACCAGATTGCTGAAGTACATCTGTGTCATACAGCCATGTAATATGTGCTCTACAGTCCAGTTCAATTATGGAGAAGTTAAAGCAGTTCAAAAAACAGACTGTGGACATTGAGGACGGCTGCGGGAGACTCGTTCCATCGCTCCGGCGGCTGAAGCCTTTGCACACGCTGGATGTCGTGTTAGTGTCGGAGCTGAGAGGTCCGTTGGAGGTTCTGACCCGCTGTAGCAGAGCTGATGCCTTCATAAGATAACCACCATCGTCAGACACATCTCAACCCAGTCAGCCCTTCCACGCTGAGAGCTGCTACTGAACTTTCACATTATTCTGTTTTATTTGGATTTGACATGACTGTTGATTTTGGTACTGTAACTGTCCTCCATGCATATGCAGGCTCAGGGACTGTGTTGTTACATGTTTTTGTATTTTCATTACACTTAATCCCAGAGAAACTCTCATTTATCCTCACACACAGATGTTTGGTAAAATGACAATAAACTAGATTTGAGTTTTCGTCCCACCTCTTGTTAAATTGTTTGGTGTCTCTCTGTAACGTTGTGAGGTCTTGATCTTACTATGGAAATAGTCATCTTCAACACTTATAAAGCGTTTCATTACTTCAGCAGTCTCATCGTGCTTCAGACTTCTCCTCCCATTCACACACATTAACACATCGATGACAGCAAGCAGCAACCAGCAATGATGAGATCGGAAACCTGACGATACTACGTCCCGCCCACCGATAACTGTAACCTGACTGCACCACATGCCTGTCAATCAAACAGACACGCCCCCCAAAAACAGGTCTTCTTGAATCTTCTTTTCTAATGAATGAGGGATTATTTTCAGATGGACCTCCAGAAAACTAAGAAGAAGGAGTGACTTTAGCTAACAACACCGAGATAACTGATGGACACATTTTATTCACTTCGGATTTGATGAGAGAAGTTGAATGGGAGTCTATGGAGCCGGAGGCTTTTTGGAGCCGACCTCTAGTGGCACTCGCTGGTATTGCAGCTGAAGACACTTCTGGATCAGAACCATTTTACAGACCTGAAGCTACGAACTCTTTTATATCCAGTCTCTGGATGCACCAAACTGTGATGCCAAAACTGAAGTTCACATCATAACACGTAATAAACAAAGCTTCAAATCTGCAGAAAAAGTTACCTTTTACTTCCCTTAAGAAAGATTTGTGGTTTCATCAGAGAATCCTGCCTGGTAATATTTCTTTAAACTTCAAACTTTAAACTTTCCACTTTGTAATACAGCATAACGAGTACTCTGCTCAGGGCAAACGGACCCGTCTGAATGGGTAGAAGGGAGGGAACCTGTAATCCATCCGAGTAGGAGCTGAGCTGGAGCCTTTCAGCATAGAGACACTTGTACATACATCTATAGACAACTTCCAAACATTATTGATAAAACTCAAACTAAAAAAAAATTAAAAATGTCCTCTCACAATAAACCTTGTTATTTTCTCCTGCGCTGCTGGAATTCTCTGAGAAATAAAAAAAATAGACACGCTGTCTGTTTTGCAGAATTTGAATCTATAATTTTTCGTCTATCTGCACACTGAAACCAGCCTGTCTGAACATTAACGACTGCATCAAAAAAATAGTATGCAGGTAGGTGTGTGTGTGTGTGTGTGTGTGTGTGTGTGTGTGTGTGTGTGTGTGTGTGTGTGTGTGTGTGTGTGTGTGTGTGTGTGTGTGTGTGTGTGTGTGTGTGTGTGTGTGTGTGTCTCAGACAGACAGTCCTGCATGCAGTGGGGTTGGCGAGGTAAACGACTGCAGCATCACTGCACCATCTGAGCTGCATTTCACAGCTCCACTGCATCAGCTTGTTATCGGCACAGAGATGTTATAACGTTATAACGAGGTCCGCTGTCGGTCCGGTTCTGGTCGTTTGTGATTAGAATGAAAGCATCGGTGTAAAAAACAAATAATCCATGGATGAGAACAGAGGAACGAAACTCATCAGACTGATCACATGAAAACAGTCAGAGGTCATTTCAGCTCTTTTGAAGAGAACAAATCAATATAGACAGGATTCATATTTGATCTCTCTGACTGAGCTATGAAATTATGTCGGTGTTCATCAGTCCCTCCAGGAAATCTTGCAATCGCAATAATTAACACAGCTTCAAGCATCTCCGCAATACTTGCAGGAGGTTGCAATTATTTTAAATTCTCGTGATTTTTCCGCAAAAAATGTCATCATCAGAATCTGTGCTGAAAGTATTAATAACATGAAGTAAATCTTTTTAAACAAAACTCACTTTATTAATAAAAACAAATCCTCATTTACATTCTGAATGTCTCGGTTTTCATCCCCAAATAAAACTGTTCACCGGAGAAACAGGAACAAGAGGAGAAACAGGAAGTGACGGGGTTTGTGGGAAATGTGTTCTTCACATTAAAATGATGATTAAATGTTTGTGATCAGAGGAAGTGATTCCATATTACTGGATGTTAAATGAGTTTTGTCCACACGTCCAGTTGTCAGAGACGTCTCTTTGTTTGTTTCATCCAGCAGGTCTATGTGTTGAATGAACATGAATTAAACAGCATCTAAAGCTCTTATTTTGAAAGGCTGATGTAGTCCTTGTTTCTATATTCCAGTCACAGACGCTCTGTTCTGGAAACATACGCAGCTTTTAGGACCTTTTAGGACCTTTTAGGAGCTTTTAGGAGATTACAGGAGGTTTTAGGAGGTTTTAGGAACTCTTAGCCTCATGGTTCTCTACGGAAAAATTTTTGAGATAAAATATTTCTGTGATGTGCTTCATGATTATTATCACAGGAATTGATTACATATCATTGTTTATCTGGTAGTACTTTTTTTTCCTGTTCTAATTCCCACAATTTTCCTGCATGAAACAGATTCGGCAAACGTCACCTGTAATGTACAAGAACGCTGCATCCTAAAGCCAATTAATAATTTAACATCAACATAAGATTAAATGACTGTAAACTATTAAAGATGACGCTCATACTGATGAGCCTTTTTTAGCTCATTGTTTTGGTTTTCATGCCCACAAACTCAGCTCTTAGTAACTGTGACTGTTCTCAGTGCCAACGCTGTGATGAAACCTGCCAAGCAGCAAACAGCAGACACACACCGTTCAACGAGCTGCTGGACACCGTGGAGACACAACACATCAACAACAACAACTACACAAGCTGCTGGACACCGTGGAGACACAACACATACACAGCTTCTGGACACAGTGGAGACAACACATCAACAACAACAACAACTACACAAGCTGCTGGACACAGTGGAGACACAACACATCAACAACAACAAATACACAAGCTGCTGGACACCGTGGAGACACAACACATCAACAACAACAACTACACAAGCTGCTGGACACCGTGGAGACACAACACATCAACAACAACAACTACACAAGCTGCTGGACACAGTGGAGACACAACACATCAACAACAACAAATACACAAGCTGCTGGACACAGTGGAGACACAACACATCAACAACAACAACAACTACACAGCTGCTGGACAACACATCAACAACAACAACAACTACACAAGCTGCTGGACACCGTGGAGACACAACACATCAACAACAACAAATACACAAGCTGCTGGACACCGTGGAGACACAACACATCAACAACAACAACTACACAGCTTCTGGACACAGTGGAGACACAACACATCAACAACAACTACACAGCTTCTGGACACAGTGGAGACAACACATCAACAACAACAACAACTACACAAGCTGCTGGACACAGTGGAGACACAACACATCAACAACAACAAATACACAAGCTGCTGGACACCGTGGAGACACAACACATCAACAACAACAACTACACAAGCTGCTGGACACCATGGAGACACAACACATCAACAACAACAACTACACAAGCTGCTGGACACAGTGGAGACACAACACATCAACAACAACAAATACACAAGCTGCTGGACACAGTGGAGACACAACACATCAACAACAACAACAACTACACAGCTTCTGGACACAGTGGAGACAACACATCAACAACAACAACAACTACACAAGCTGCTGGACACAGTGGAGACACAACACATCAACAACAACAACTACACAAGCTGCTGGACACCGTGGAGACACAACACATCAACAACAACAACTACACAAGCTGCTGGACACCGTGGAGACACAACACATCAACAACAACAACTACACAAGCTGCTGGACACAGTGGAGACACAACACATCAACAACAACAAATACACAAGCTGCTGGACACAGTGGAGACACAACACATCAACAACAACAACTACACAAGCTGCTGGACACAGTGGAGACAACACATCAACAACAACAACTACACAAGCTGCTGGACACAGTGGAGACAACACATCAACAACAACAACTACACAAGCTGCTGGACACCGTGGAGACAACACATCAACAACAACAACTACACAAGCTGCTGGACACAGTGGAGACACAACACATCAACAACAACAACTACACAAGTTGCTGAACACAGTGGAGACATCAACAACAACAACTACACAAGCTGTTGGACACAGTGGAGACAACACATCAACAACAACAACTACACAAGTTGCTGAACACAGTGGAGACAACACATCAACAACAACAACTACACAAGCTGCTGGACACCGTGGAGACAACACATCAACAAGAACAACTACACAAGCTGCTGGACACAGTGGAGACACAACACATCAACAACAACAACTACACAAGCTGCTGGACACAGTGGAGACATCAACAACAACAACTACACAAGCTGTTGGACACAGTGGAAACAACACATCAACAACAACAACAACTACACAAGCTGCTGGACACAGTGGAGACACAACACATCAACAACTATACAAGCTGTTGGACACCGTGAAGACAACACATCAACAACAACAATGACACAAGCTGCTCCAATGACAGCATGCATTGACAGCTTGTGTGACGCCTCCAAGTGGCCAAAAAAATCAAACTTAAAGAAAATGAAACCTATAGAAAATGATGAATGATTAAAAAAACATCACGGTTCAAATCAATCAGGATTATTATTCCCTTTGAGACAACAGATTTTAATCTTCCAAATTAATGATTACTTATCTTTATTCTTGAAAACATGATGTCAGCACAGATAAAAAAGGAGAGTTCAACATCTAATCTGGCTTAATTAGCATCACAGACTTAGTTAAGTCTCTATATGCAACTTTAAATTGATCTCTTTATTTCTAGCAGAGAATATCAGGTCAAAGTCTCTCCAAAAATAATATTAATGAAAGAAATCATATCAGGAAAATCATACTGGGGTTAATATTGGAATAACTGCTAACAATTCATCACAATAAACATATGAAGCAGGTTTCACGTTGGCTCTTGTGATCTGGATTATGGAAGCAGTCTGTCTCTGACATTTTGAATGTGATCTTGTCAGTGTTTGCATTATGACTGGGACCAAACCAGCGCAGTATGATAGGGCCACAGCTCCCATCATACTGCTGAGAAGAAGAAATCTGCTGCAACAGTTCCCTCCATAATCACAGCTAATATTAGATCAGTTGGAGCCAAATCAAATCAGGATGCATCAGATGGAGATATGGTTGGTTTGAGTATTTAAAATGGAAAAGTAGCAGAAGCTGGGTCTTCTTTGACTGAATAATTAATTCACAATCCAAACAGCAGAGAATTTAAAAACCAACAGATTCATCCATGTCCAGATTGATCAAGTAGAAACCAACAGCAGCAGTTTCATCCTTCCAGTGGGATTGTCTGCTGTCAGGTGTGTCGGAGCAGGTTGAACTTTAATGATGAGGAGGGACTCACCAGCAGCGTGGGCAGCCCGGCCACGGCGGCGTACAGCAGCACGGGCGGGACGGCGCTGCTGTCCTCCGGTCCCAGGTACGGCTTGGTGTAGGCGGTGTCGTAGCAGAAGAAGCCCTGCACGTGCACGGTGAACGTATCGGTGTACTCGAAGTAGTAGGCCAGCATGACGGTCCCGGCCATGATCACCAGCTGGAAGTACAGCATGATGCAGACGGAGAGCGGGAGACATTTAATTAGAACAAATCCTTGCGCGTGTCTCCTGCCCAGCCTCCTCCTTCCCCGCAGCCGCGTGCGCTCATGACGGCTCGGCTGCACGCGACGAGCCGCTGTCTGATCGCTCGCCCCGGTTTCTGCTGCTGCTCACTGCTGCATCGGTGTGTGTGTGTGTGTGGGGGGGGAGTGGGAGAGCGAGAAGGGAAAGAGAGGGAGAGACCGCGGGTGTGCGTGGGTGTGTAAACGTGAAAGAGATAAGAAGGCTTGGCTTAGCTTCACGTGATCCACGTTTTGGTGTGTGTGTGTGTGTGTGTGTGTGAACTGGATCAAGACATGTGCATTGCCATATTTAACAAGCTGCAGAGCAGAATGAAGAAAGAGATGGAGCAGAAATAGAGGGGCAGACAGGAGAGGTGGATTTAATGTCATCATCACTTCTGCTAAATTCAGTTCATATTTCATCACAGAAGTGAGTCCACAAACACAACAGTGATGTTGCATCCTCTGACAGGGACGCCTGGCAGCTAACGTGTTGCAGATCATTGCTTGCAGGCAGTGATGACAGAAAAAAACATTTCCGAGATGTTATTTTTCAGTCGTTTGATGCCCTTTGTAGTTTTCAGTGCTGCTGGCGAAGTTCAGTATTCCTGCATATTACATAAATGTGCACATTGAATTGACAGGAGAGCACAGAACATCATGTCATCCTGGTATCTCTGAGCTGTGTAACACATGTTCACACTGATGTGTGTCTGAAAACAACCATCAGGTGTATATATGAACACCGAAACAGTTTCTGCTCGTCATCGTTCGTTGTTCCTGCAGATGTCTGACAGATTGTGTTGAAGACGCCTCAGTGTGAAGAGGAGGAAAGTTGTCGCTCAGACTGAAGATACCTGCTAATGGGAGACATATGATGTGTTCCAGGTGTTTCTAATGAATGAGGGATTATTTTCAGATGGACCTCCAGAAAACTAAGAAGAAGGAGTGACTTTAGCTAACAACACCGAGATAACTGATGGACACATTTTATTCACTTTGGATTTGATGAGAGAAGTTGAATGGGAGTCTATGGAGCCGGAGGCTTTTTGGAGCCGACCTCTAGTGGCACTCGCTGGTATTGCAGCTGAAGACACTTCTGGATCAGAACCATTTTACAGACCTGAAGCTACAAACTCTTTTAGAAACAGTCTGTGGTTCGAACTCTCACTATATACTGCAAGTACCAGGATGATGCACTCAAAGCGCCCCAAAAAAGAAGTGTGAAACGTCATTTGGAACACAGCAGTCGTCTTTGCACTCTTGTTAGCAGAAAGTGCATAAAGACAACACAAAAAACACATGCAACATCATGTTTAATATGTTTATGAAATAGCTGTTTTGGTCAAGGGACATCCAACAGGTATTTCACAAAGCAATTCACAACCAGCCTCTTAAAGTAGATGAGGAAATGCATTGATTAGACCCCATCGGTGAATTCTCATATATCAAATCCCCCCGTGTTTTAAAACACACACAAAGTGTCATATTCATGCAGAATAACACCACAGGCGTCAGCTGACTCTATATTACCTTCCTCTACCAAACGCCTCACTAATTCACTGTATGCTAAGCTAACATGCTCCTACACTAAAGTAAAACACGACCTACAACAAAGCCTCAGTGACACGGTGAGAGTTTATCCCAATGTAGTTATCACATGGTCACCTCCTTTTAATGATGAAAAACTCATTCAAATTTCACATTGATACCTCTGCAGAAATAAAACCATGTTTCTCATGTTTGAAAAGGTTTGTTGAGGCAGTCTGTGATTTACACACACACCTCAACACTGAAACCTCTGGACGCTGTCTACCATTCCCTCTTAAGATGTATTACATGTGATGACTACAATACCATCGCTGCCTCCCGTGCGATACGGTCCTCTCTTCAGCGTGACGTGATGCTCACTGCCGTCCCTTCATCTATCTATAAAGCTCTGATTGGAAAACTGACCCGTTACCTCTCTGAAATGTTTGTACACACAGACAGGCCTCATCAGACCGCACCATTGTTCAGGTATACATTCATAAGTATTCTTTGTTTGTACAGTTATCAAAAGGGCAATAAATAACATGTTCAACAGGAAAGACTGATAAAAATGTAACTGAAATATCATAAGTTTAAATGATTGTGGTAGTGGTGCATGGTTTGGCTCAGCTGCAAGAGGGACTGATTGGAGGGGTGGTTCAGAGAACGGTGCTATGAAGAGGCTTCATCAGCTGCAGGGAATCACTGATTGTCTCTCTCTCCCCATAAAAGCCACTATCAGGACACCGGACGTCTCTCGCTCCCGGAGACGCTGAGCGGCAGGGTGGCTTCAGAGGCTCGGCAGGAGAGCACACTCTCTATGTGTCTCTATGCTGAGGGAACCCACAAGAGTAACAGACAAGTGTTACACTGGCGCCCAAAGGTACCTCAGCACGAAGGGAGACCCACAGCAACAGCACATCCCGGCACAGCCGGTCATTGCTTTGGGACAGTTGCTGGGTGAGATTGTGGCCATTCAGTTGGATCACGCTGAATCCAACAGGTAGTTCGTGGGTGCTCCAGGCCCAAGCGGAGAGGCAAGCTCGGGTCATCGAGCAGCTGGCGGCGCGGTCTGCTGCAGCTCTGCCATTGCCGGCCTCTTCCACGCTGGCGGCGGTGGTGCTGCATAAAATGACTGCAGCGGATGACCCACAGTCATTCCTCGTACGAGACAGTGGCGGGGGAGTGTGGTTGGCCCGCGGCGGAGCGGGCGGTCCGGCTCTTGCCTCTCCGGGGGAGGCACAAACGGCAGCTTTGGGGCTTCCACCGGCAGCCAGACACGTCTACGTCGACGTGAGAAATGCCATCTTGGACCGGTTGAGCCTCTCACCGGAGGAGCACCAACAGGTTCCGCGAGGCCAGGCTGGAGCCTGAGAACCGGACCTCCACTCATGCCCAGCAGCTGAGGGATATCGCAACCAGGTAGTTGCAACCGAGGAACTCGGTGGGGGAGCAGCCCTTGCTGGAGAAGGTGGCGATCGAATAGTTTGTGAAGGGTCTGCCAGTCAAGACGTCATGATTCACCAGAGCCTGGTTCGGCCCAGGGCATTGGTGGAGGCATTGTGGATGAAGATCAGGTGTGTGCATGGGGATGTTCAAGATTATCCCATTGTGTCAGTGGAAATTAGATACATGGGAAAAAACAAGTAAAGGTTGCGGTTAGTGCCCGCCTTACTTGGGAACAGATTGGCCCGGGTTTCAAAAATTAATGGGGCAGTGTGCGGGGGTGTGTTTATGACAGACAGGGTCATGCGGTATGTGTGCTGTGCTCAGCGGTGACACTGGACCGGATAATGACCCGATTTTATTGGCCGGGTATCCGGGGTGATGTGCGCTGTTGGTGTGCATCCTGCCCGGAGTGTCAGCTGGTAAACCAGCCGGCCATTCCGAGGGCGCCTTTACATCCTCTACCATTGATGGAGGTCCCATTTGAGTGGATCGGCATGGACCTCATCAGGCCATTTCACCGGAGTGCACACGGATATCACTTTGTGTTAGTTCTGGTGGATTACGCAACACGATATCTCGAGGCAGTTCCATTGCGCAACATTTCTGCAAAGAGTGTCGCGCAGGCTCTGATTCAGGTCATGTCCCGAGTCGGAATCCCAAAAGAGATTCTGACTGACCAGGGCACCCAGTTCATGTCACGAACAGAGAACTCAGAGAGTTAATTCACGAAGATGAACACAATTGGAATAAATGGCTTGATCCTCTGTTGTTTGCAGTGTGGGAGGTCCCCCAGGCCTCCATGGAATTTTCTCCCTTTGAACTGCTGTTTGGCAGGAAACCACAAGGGGTGCTCGACCTGCTTAAAGAAAACTGGGAGGAAGGTCTGAGCCCCGGAAAAAACGAAATTCAATACGTCCTGGACCTGCGAGCAAAACTCCACACACTGGGTCAGATGTCACGTGAGAATTTGCTCCAGGCCCAGGAACATCAACAACGGCTGTATAACAGAGGGGCCAAGCTGAGGCAATTCACACCGGGAGAAAAGGTACTTGTGTTGCTTCCTTCTTCCATCTTGAAATTCCTCGCCAAGTGGCAAGGACCCTTTGTGGTCGCACGGCGAGTAGGGGATGTCGACTATGAAGTGGTGCGTTCTGACAGGGGCGGAGCTACACAGATCTACCACCTCAACCTCTTAAAAGCACGGAGAGAGGCGGAGTCTGTTTCTCTGGTGTCCGTGGTATCTGAGAGAGGAGCTGGGGCCAGAGGTTCCAAAATCCACCAATCCTGCCTCGCTCCCTTTCGACGCCCATCTCTCCGGGACTCAGAGAACAGACGTTGCCCAGTTGCAGAAGCAGTTTTCTGATGTGTTCTCCCTCCTGCCAGGACGCACGAACCTCATAGTGCACAACATTGAGACATCTCCGGGTGTGACGGTGTGGTCGCGACCCTACAGGCTACCTGAACACAAAAGAAAAGTGGTTCAGAGGGAATTGGCTGCTATGCTGGAGATGGGAGTAATAGAAGAGTCCAACAGTTACTGGTGCATTGTTCTTGTTGTCAAGAAGGATAGATCTATTCGGTTCTGTGTGGACTATCACAGGGTGAATGATGTGTCACGATTTGATGTGTACCCAATGCCCCCCGGGAACGAACTCCTGGAACGACTGGGCACTGCGCGTTTCTTCATGACACTGGATTTAACCAAGAGCTACTGGCAGATTCCTCTCTCGCCAGAGTCCACGGAGAAAACGGCCTTCTCTACTCCGTTTGGATTATACCAATTTACCACACTTCCCTTTGGGTTGTTCGGTGCCCCGGCCACTTTCCAACACCTCATGGACCGGGTGCTGCGTCCGCATGCTGCATATGCGGCCGCCTACCTGGATGATGTCATCATCCACAGCCCCACCCGGGCGGAGCATGTGCAGCGGGTGGGTGCGGTGCTGGAGTCCCTGAGGCAGGCTAGGCTCACCGCCAACCCAGGGAAGTGTGCAGTTGGACGGAGGGAGGTACTGTATCTGGGATACCACTTGGTCGGCGGGCAGGTGCGCACTCATGTGGACAAGACTGCTGTTATCACAACCTGCTCCAAGACTAAAAAAGAGGTGAGGCATTTTTGGGGGCTGGCGGGTTATTATAGACGGTTCATCCCGAGCTATGCTGATCTGACCAGTCCCTTGACCGACCTGACCTGGAAAGGTGCCTCAGATCCGGTCCAGTGGACGGAGCAGTGCCAGTGGGCGTTTGAGAGGGTGAAACAGGCTCTCTGTGGGGAACCACTCCTCCACACACCTAACTTCTCTCTTCGTCCCAGAGATCTGATCGGTCAACTGAACATTTGAAATGTGCTCAAATCACCATGACAACACACCCTGCTCATCACTAGAAATATCACTCCACCTTCTCAATGGGAATATAGAATTAGAATTTAATTTATATAATATCGGGTCTCTTTTGGTCCTTTTTGGTCGCTCACAGCACCCGGATAGTCACGCACTTCAAATCCTAACGGAGGCCAGCTGGACCGGTTTTGTTTTAACACACGACATGGTGCTAAAATGTTAAAAACACAAGTCTATCTTTGTTCATGGATATCTTTGTTCATCAGATATCTTTGTTCCAACCAGACTGAGCTAGCTGATCAGTTTAGTGTTTCTATTTTTCTGTATTTATTCAGTTGGAGACCAGAAATCCTCTCTGTTGCTAGGTGGTTGCTAAGGGTCAGACTACTTCTTGGAGTAGTAAACATTATGTACGTTACATAAGAGTCTACTGACGTGACTGATTGTTCTCCAGTTGTTAGTCATAACCCATGTGTTGCCATGGAAACGGTAATCGCAAAAAGTGTAATATTTTGAGAGTGAATTGTCCCACAATATGAAAACATTTAGATTACATTTAGTTGGTGACTTGTTGTATAATCGCAATTTTACACTCAGGGTGTGCTTTAACGTCATTATTGGTACAATAGTGATGTGATCAGGACCGAGGCGCTCACCTAATGCACATTACACAAGAGTGTAATATTGCTTGATTGAAGTTTGTAGTGTTACGACATTGCTGATATGATCACGTGTGAGCCTGTTTCGTGACAGACATTTGCTCGAGACTCCAAAAAGAGCTCAGAAATTTGCGTTTAAACATTTATGTTTTTAATGGTAGTCTTCTCTGTGTTTAAGGTGTACGAGGGGTCGGCTGTGACAAAAGAGAGAGAGAGAGCGCCAATAAAAATCAACCAAAGACATCAGTGTTTTGCGTGGCCGTTATTTGTTGGACCAGTGTAGCTTTAACATGTTCCACGTGTTACGACTCAACTGGGAAAGTCTACTTTTAACTTTAGCACAGGTGACTCCTGAAACGAAATACAGCATCACCTTAAAATCAATTCACTTATTCCATTTACACATTTCTGAAGCTTGATTTTAAATCTCCAAACCTGCACTTGTTTTACATAAGTGTATTTTACTCAGTTTAATCTATTCGAACTACCGACATTATATTTTAAGGATTCTTGTATAACCTTCTTATTTAATATTTTTGTAGATTTAAATTTATCCTTCGGGTTAATCTTCCCTCATCTGACAGTTGAATGGTTATTTATTAGATAAACTGTGGTACAACCTCAACTCAGTCAGCTGTGATAACTGCTACTGTTTTTCTTTTTTTTTGCTTTGTAATTGACTCGATCAGTAGCTGGAGGCTCCAGAATTTTCTTCACTTAAACTTATGTTGTTTTCTTTAGGACCAATGAAAAAAGACTCAAAGTCTCTGCCACCTTAAACTGTTACTAAGTACAGATCAAGTGGAAATCCTTCGCAGTATCCTGGATTCAAACTAAATTGCAATCAAATCAATTATAAGAACAGTTTTAAAAATATGACACAATCAGAGACTTTTTCACAAAAGAGGACTTAGAGAAACGTTTAAAGCAGCGATCAGACAAATCCAGCTGATCCAAAACGCTGCTGCGGGGTTATACACAGGAGTACAATATGAGAGCATATACTGTAACTCCTGCACTGACTTCCAGTTTCTGAGATTAAACTTCAAAATTCTAGATTTAGGTCCAAGGTACCGAACAGATCTGCAGGTCTGAGGTCAAGTGGTTCTGGATTACTGGATGTTCCCAGAGAGAATTTTAAAAACACTAAGGCAACCTTCAGCTGCTATCAGGCTGCCAGAAACGCTGACCACTAACTAGAATTACTGCCTGATGGTTGCACGCCTCCGCTGACCACTTATGTTGTAGTTTACATGTCTGAAATAAAGATATAAATTATAAGACGTGGACGTTTCACATAAAACTTCAATCCTGACAGCACAACAGATCTATAAAAAAAAACACCACAATTTCAAGATGTCACCAATACAGTATCATAAATCATAAATGTGAAATATGGTCACAATCTCTCTTTCCACTTCTCAGTTATGGTGCTGAATAGTGGACAGAAAAAATATATATATTTTATCCTAGATATTTGAGTGAATATTGTATTGATGTATGAATTACAGTTATGTTAACAAAGGTGTTTTGTGAAGTCACAGTTACCTTTGACCTCTAAGTGGCAAGGCGTTTCTGAGATATCTCATTCACAGTGAAAAACTCAGTGACCTTTGATCTTTGATCACCAAAATCTTATCAGATTGTCCTTTTAGTCAAAGTGAATGTTTGTGCCAAATCTGAGGAAATTCATGAAAGACTTTCCTGGGTGATATGATCACATGTGGACGCTCTATGTACGTCAGATCACATGTGGACGCTCAAGGTACAAGATCATCATCAATTAATGACGGTGGGGAATTCTCAAAAATTATGAATCAAATAAACGTGGTGGGCATGAAGGAGGGCCAGTTTAGGCAAATGAGACTTTGAATGAGGTGTTTTTCCATTGAACAGCTCCCAGACTTCTTTTCTGTGTCTTTTTAGACATTAAATCTCACATTGCACTGAACTCTGGCAGCCTCAGTCTATTTTTTGTCTCACGTTGTTTGAACAGGTGTGTTTTGGAGAACCCGAAGACTTCCCGCCCTGCTGAAGTTTTATTTCCTCAACAGGAGTCCAGGAGAGTTGTTTTTTTTAAATCTCAACCCTGTCAGGCTCCATCCAATCATCTCGGTTCAGGCTTGAATTATTGAATTATTCTAGAGGGTTAGACGGTGTCGGGCTCGGCGCTGTGGTGGGTGAAGGAACCTGAAGTTGAGGGATATTTCACAGTTGTGGGTTCAATGTGGGTCAGAAATTACAGATGATGGAAACTAGAAAAGAAAACTCGGAGGAGCCTTCGGTGAAATGAAGTCGTACACGTTATATTGTCCTCTAACTTTCAATCTGTTTATATATATATATATGACCCTAAAATACAACATTCATTTAAAAAAAAGTGATGTCATCAGTGAGGTTGACAACATCAACTACTTGAGAATCAACTTTGACTTGTAAAATTTCAAATTGAATGAAATCTCTGCTGCTTCATACTTATTAAAAAATCATCTGTCTTTAGTACAGCTCAGCTTTATAAACCGATCAGCCGTAACATTAAAACCACTGACAGAGGAAGTGAAGAACATTGATTATCTTGTTACCGTGGCGCCTGCCAAGAGGTGGGATACATTAGGTAGCAAAAGAAGAGTCCATTTTGGATGTATATGTGTTGGAAGCAAGCAGCAACCATCAGTGAGGTCATCAACCATCAGTGAGGTCATCAACCATCAGTGAGGTCACCCGTTGGAAGAGCCAGCAGTAGATCTGACTGATCTGATTGGAAACCTGACAATACTACGTCCCGCCCACCGATAGCCCATAATGCGCGTTGTTGTTTTTGTACTCCGGTGTAACGTTACATTCAGCGAACCTCTCGGTTACATGTACCGGTACCGGTCCGGATAAACGAGCCCGACTACATTTGCAGGAGGCTGCAGAGAGCAGGTGGAGGTGGAAGTGGAGGAGGAGATGGAGGGAGGAGGTAGAGGGACATCAGTGAAAGAGAAAGACTGTCAGCTCGACCTGAGCAGGTTCAAAGTTTGAATTGACATGTGATGTAATGAATTGACGTGTGATATAATGAATTAACATGTGATGTAATGAATTAACATGTGATGTAATGAATTGACGTGTGATATAATGAATTAACATGTGATGTAATGAATTAACATGTGATGTAATGAATTGACGTGTGATATAATGAATTAACATGTGATGTAATGAATTAACATGTGATGTAATGAATTGACGTGTGATATAATGAATTAACATGTGATGTAATGAATTAACATGTGATGTAATGAATTGACGTGTGATATAATGAATTAACATGTGATGTAATGAATTAACATGTGATGTAATGAATTGATGTGATTTAATGAATTAACATGTGATGTAATGAATTAACATGTGATGTAATGAATTGACATGTGATGTAATGAATTGACATGTGATATAATGAATTAACATGTGATATAATGAATTGATGTGATGTAATGAATTAACATGTGATGTAATGAATTGACATGTGATGTAATGAATTAACATGTGATGTAATGAATTAACATGTGATGTAATGAATTAACATGTGATGTAACGAATTAATGTGATATAATGCAGCGTTGTTCATGTTGCAGTCCTTACAGAACTAAATCAACTCCTCCTCTCTTGTTATCTCCACTATTGTAATGCAGGTCATTAGAAGTAGTTGGAGACTCACTGTCTTCTGTCTCTGGTGTCCAGTTTTACTTCCTGTGTTACAGCTCAGGGGGACAAGCTGGATTTGATTGCATCTGTATGTTTCACTCATTGGACAAATTAATTCTGATTGTATTGTGTTTTCATAAAGCAGGCTGCTCCGTCCACCAGAGAGACAGAGGACCAGTGGGACATCATGTATAAAGTCACTGAGAGGTTGGATGTCAGACTCAGTGGGGAAAAGAACTGCAGCCACAGGACTGTCCTACTGAACACTGAACAGCTTCCAGCGAGGGGGCGGAGCTTCAGCTCCTTCAGGACACGCCCCCCCCCAGTCTCAGAGCAGAGAAGACTGAGGATTTTCTCACCATTTCAAAGCCTAATTTAACAAACTTGTCTGTGTGTTTTTTTCATTCAAATATGGATGGGTAGTTAACAACCCATACTTCTGTGGTGTGATGAACTTAAAACTCATTTTCATTTCTACTTTACAGCATCTTTAAATAGTGGCTAAAACAGAAATAATATTGCTCTCAGACCTAACATCCTTGGATAGACACACCTGTATTTGTATTGTATTTTCATATCTTTCTTGTCATTTTAAAGAGCGGGCTGTGTGCAGGTGTTGTAAATGAACATTTCACTCCGAACACAAAGCACGGTTCATCTGGTGTTCAGAAATTTACGAACACGAAATGAGTCTTAAATGTTTAATAGTCGACGTATTGAAACGCTTCAGTGACTCTGTACTGCTGTTTCAACTCCTCCCATTTCTGTACGTGTTTATGGATCATTTACTTGTACATTTTTTCGTGATGTATATGTGATCATTTGTATACAGAGTGGGGAATCTGATCACAGATGGGTCACATAATAATGTCATGTGTGAGAGAGCTGGCCAGTTATGATCAGATCACAGAGAACAGTTTATTAATGCTGAGTTTTCCTTCCCTCTCTCAACCAAAGCATCTAACACGAGAAACAGAGTGGGAGGGGGAGCAGAAGGGGGAGGGGGGCCAAGCAAGAGACAGGCCGTCATCTCTAATTTATGGGCTGGTTGTTGGTGACCCACCAGATTACCAGTCTAGCCCTGCTTCTGAAAATCAAGGATTTTACTTCTTAATTCTGAATGAATTAACAACATTCTCAAAAACCTGTTTTCGCTTTGTCATTGGGTTACTAAATGTGGGCAATTTAAATATGTTAAATAACTTTTAAAGACTGTCATGCACATTGACACTGAAAATAATTGTTGGTTCTGCCTTGCAGGCCAACTTCTATGATGTGATATGATGATTTTCCACAATGTATATTTGTTTTTAATCAGATTCTGTAGGACCAACAAATGTGGAGTGATCCTGGACCTTTGGAGCCCAAAGACAGCTGATCAATTAGCCCGGTTTGGTTATCCAGCCTTGCTTGTTGTTTTTCCACCATGAAACTATAGGCAATGCAAAACAACAATGCATGCCATAGCAACAGAACTTCACAGTATGCACCTGACTTCATCCTGTACAGCTAGCAACAAGAAAATCATAATCCTGAACTCGGTGAACTTTTTGTCTTCTCTTTTTTTCCTCTCTGTCCTCTCTCCCTGCTCCCTTCATCTTCCTCCAGTTATCACTTCAGAGCTGCAAGTCTCTGAGCGATTACTGGCCCCACCAGGGCAAGAAAAAAGGATGATGCACAGCCCACTGCATGATATTTTTACTTTCAGAATACTGCAGTAAATATTTAAAATCAGTTAAATTGTTGAAAATTGTATTTATTCTTAAAAAAATGAAACAGAAGTAGGGTGTGTGACTCTGGGCTCTGAGTCAGCCGCCATGGCAAATTTAATGGTGACAGAAACACAAGTATTGTCCTGGTACTCAATACAATACTGAAACAATATATATATTCTAGTAGGAACTGGTATGAGGAGAGAATAATTCATCCAACATTAACAATTAAGTGGCCCTTTCAAAGAGTCATAAGGCGACATAATGTATAGAAGAGAAATGTGTTTTACTGTTGAATGAAATCTGCCTTCAATCTCAATGTGACATGAAACCACTCAAAATAAACTGACATGTAAGACGACGTTCTTCGAACTGACTGCGGATCTAAAAATAGGCAAGTTGTGGATGAGATATGAGAAATGCTTGCATTGTGTTTCATTACGCCATCATGCCTCAGGCAGAAGTGCGACCCAGAAAAAGCTAATACACAACAAATCTAGGCATGCACAAATACATCCGCTAACAGGCACACGCTCCAATATGAAATGTATGTCAATCTCTCTCTTCATCCACTCAAATGACCACACAGAGATGTCCTACACAGAATCCAGGAAAAACCAATGAACCAGACAGGGATTTAAAACAAATTATAATAATAAGTGGGTTATCACAAATATAGCAAAAAAAAGTATGGCTCTGATTTCTGCAGGCGAGTCAAGTGTAGCACACAAATTATGATTTCATCGTCATCTTGTGAATTAGCAGCTGTTATTAAAAGGCCAAGTGTCAGAGGACAAACCTTCAAAGTAGCCGGCTTCAAGCAGCCTCTGCTTATCTGCCATCTCCCAGTTCATAAGGAATTCATGCAATGTCTTTCTCGTAACCCTCAGATGTGACAGCAGTTCCTACAGGACCGTGTTCATGAATGAAAATAATAGTATGAGGCAGGGAGGCAGCGCGTCCGAAGGCTGCAGAGAGGCAGCGCTGCTGCACTGTGTTCCCCCCGTACACCGGAGACACCAGCTCACATCCAGGAGCAGGAAGTCTTTTACATTTAGATTTAGTTACAACAGCCGCTGATTTCAAGATGGATGGATTTAGACAGACGTTAATCTCCTGTGACACCGAATTTAAGAATACATTTATAATTCGCAATACAAATTGTGAAGTTAAACCGAGGTGCGCTTTGAAATTAAAGCTCCTTTCAGATGGAGTTAACATCACAGGGTAGCGGGGGATCAAATATTCTCTATGGACTCTGGTTTTTAACTGATTATTCCACAAAATTGTAAGATAGGATCTGTAACAGATAAGGATTCAGCTACAAAACACAAAATAAAGAGCAGCAAATGTACATAAATCTAGAAATACTGCTAAGTAATCCATTGATGGTTGTCTGTACATGCATATGGAAACAAACAGCCTATAAGGGGCCTAAAGAGAATAGCAGTAACTTAAACAGACATTATAACCATTGATGAACGTGGATCTCTCCTCATGGCTTCTTTCTGTCATTTTACTGGTTCATAGATTCATAAATATGTCAGTTTAAAACACGTTTTTATCCAATTTACCAAAATATTTTTGACTTCCATGTGATCTCATAAAAGGCAGGAAAATGTAAATACAACTACAAGGATAAAGCTTTGTGGAGAATTTAAATCCCAGCAGGACCAACAGGTTTGGCCATAATTATCACAATGGATCTCTGAAAAGTTACACGTATGTTTAAATCCCTGCTCAGAATGTGTGATGTTTAAATCCCTGCACCTCTCTAGCGATATGAATCTGGTCTGTATGCCGAGCCAGCAGCCCTGTGAGGTTTCACATCGGTGCTTTAAGTAGGTTTAAGTGCTAAATGCAAACATCAACATGCTAACATGCATGTATTTGTTCAAATTTAATGAATGGGATTCTGTCCAATGGTCATGAATACATGCTGTTGGAATACGTGCAGAATGTGGTTGGATGTTGTTCTGCTGAAATAAACAAGACCTTCCCTGAAAGAGACGTTGTCTGGATGGCAGCATATGTTGCTCCAAAACCTGAATATATCATTCAGCATTAATGCTTCCTTCCAGATGTTCAAGCTACCCATGCCATGTGCACTAATGCATCCCTGTACCATCACAGGTGCACAGAAGTGTTCCTGAGCCCATGCAGTGATTTCCACTCCAGAATAGTGTGTTTTTAATGCAGTGCTGCCTGAGGGCCCGAAGATCACCACCATCCAATATTGGTTTCCAGCCTTGTCCCTTGTGTTCAGAGATTTCTCCAGATTCTCTGAATCTTTTAATGATATTATGAACCGTAGACGATGAAATCCACTAATTCTTTGTAGTTTTACGTTGAGGAACATTATTCTTAGATTGTTGAACTATTTTCCCAAACAGTCTTTCAGAGTGGTGAACCTCTTCCCATCTTTCAACATTTGATATGTTGTCTTTGATCTATTTTCAATTAAATATGGGTTTATGTGATCTCCAAATTATGGCATTCAGTTTTAATTTAGATTTTACAGTGTTCCAACTTTTTAGGAAACGGTGTTGTACTTAATTTATCAAACCAATGTGAACAAAAATTAGGAGTCACTAAATGTCTGTTAAACAGTGCTAACTGTGAACAGTGAAAGTAATCAAAGGTCTACAATCACATTTCAACCTTTCAAACTGTCACAGCATGTCGTCCACAGTCAGACTGATCCTGTGAACTTGTATGCTCATCTGGGTTGAATCCTCCCACTGATGAACCGGCAGGATGCTTTTATTTTGAAAGCTACAGGTATGCTACACAGTACGTCCACAGCAGTACGTGTTGAAACATAGAAACACCACTGATGTGCAGCTGGTACTGTGTGTGTGTGTGTGTGTGTGTGTGTGTGTGTGTGTGTGTGTGTGTGTGTGTGTGTGTGTGTGTGTGTGTGTGTGTGTGTGTGTGTGTGTGTGTGTGTGTGTGTGTGTGTGTGTGTGTGTGTGACCACCTGCTCCTACCTGAAGTCGACTTCTGCACTTTTTTGTGATCATGTTAAATGCGGTTTTAATTAAATTGCTATTTCCCAGTGAAGTCAGCGATCTGTCTGTGTGGTAAATATTGTCTTGCCTCTGAAACTGAACCAGACCGCATGAACAAGGTGAAGGCAGCGTTACACTACTTTCAAAACCCTACCGACTTTATCACAACATGAGAACATCAGGAGTGGTGCTCAAACATGAGGTATCATTTAAAAAACAATAGTTCAAACAGAGAACATACAATTTTAACATTCACAACAAGGTTTCTAACTCTATCAGCCCAGATATCAAACCTTCCTCCCTCCCATGTGAGGTCGGGGGTCCTCAGGCACAGTGATGAAAGGGAGAAGCAAGAGGCCATTAAAATAGGAACAAAAAGAAAAGTCGTATTTCTGTTCTTCACAAAAACAAAATAAATCCACTGTAGTCCTGTGATGGAGAAAATAAATGTTAGTTGTAAAGAGTTCATCCTTCTGAACTGTGTTCAAGAGGTCAGTGAGACGTTCCATGTTGATGAAGCTCACACAGACTATGATTAGAACCCTCCGTCCATCCTGCCCTCAACTGCATGTACAGGCTGCGCCCTCCAGTGGTGAAACCTGGAACAACAGGAGCTCTGCATCACTTCATACACTAAACACTAAAACACACACACGGCGCTGAGGACAGTTTATGGACCAGAACTCACATCTGGATTTAAATTCAATTGTTCCAGACATTTGATGTAATTCAAAATGATCAAGAAACGCAGAATAATCTTCCTCACTGCAGGTCCAACATCTAACAGAAGCCTGAAAGACCTTCAAAAAGGACATCAGCTGATCCGCTGCTGCACTCAATGATCTCAACGTTCAATTAATTTCACATAAAACGTGTTTCTAAAAAATAAGACTTTTGGACCATTAAGACAAAGAAAGTTCTGAATGACGTCCAGCTGTGGACGAGAGAAGGTTTGATTCTCAAAGGTGATCCAGAATAATGGATCATGTTAACTAATATAGAGAACCAAATTTTTTTTTTTTTTTTTTTTTTTTTTTATTTGATACACGAGAAATGTCTTCACTACAGCAGGGGGGTTTGATTCTCAAAGGTGATCCAGAATAATGGATCATGTTAACTAATATAGAGAACCAAATCACAACACAAGTTACCTCATGTAACATAATAATAGTCCTTCAAATAGAACCAGAACCATGCAGCAACAGGAACCATGCAGCTACAGGACCAGAACCATGCAGCTACAGAACCAGAACCATGCAGCTACAGGACCAGAACCATGCAGTTACAGGACCAGAACCATGCAGCTACAGGCCCAGAGCAATGCAGCTACAGAACCAGAACCATGCAGCTACAAAACCAGAACCATTGAGCTACAGGTCCAGAACCATGTAGTTACAGGACCAGAACCATGTAGCTATAGGAACCATGCAGCTACAGGACCAGAACCATGCAGCTACAGGACCCATGCAGCTACAGGACCAGAACCATGCAGTTGCAGGACCAGAACCATGCAGCTCCAGGACCAGAACCATGCAGTTACAGGACCAGAGCCATGCAGCTACAGAACTAGAACCATGCAGGTACAGGACCAGAACCAGAACCATGCAGCTACAGAACCAGAACCATGTCGCTACAGAACCAGAATCATGCAGCTACAGGACCCATGCAGCTACAGGACCAGAACCATGCAGTTGCAGGACCAGAACCATGCAGCTCCAGGACCAGAACCATGCAGTTACAGGACCAGAACCATGCAGTTACAGGACCAGAACCATGCAGCTACAGAACTAGAACCATGCAGCTACAGGACCAGAACCATGCAGCTACAGAACCAGAACCATGTCGCTACAGAACCAGAATCATGCAGCTACAGGAACCATGCAGCTACAGGACCAGAACCATGCAGCTACAGGAACCATGTAGCTATAGGACCAGAACCATGCAGCTACAGAACTAGAACCATGCAGCTACAGGACCAGAACCATGCAGCTACAGGACCACGGATACCAAGAAGTAAGAGGTCTATTCTCAAAATCTCTGAATACTTTTGTTACAGTTTCAGGTCATTTTTTTAAAAGACGACACCTTCCTGCAGAGTCGGCCTACATGCATGTACAGCTGGTAACCACAGCAACTGAAGAGGCCAGGTAAATAACATGGAAGCCACACTCGGAAGAAACATGAACTAAACTCCTCCAAACACGTTCCTCAGTTCTTTAGTGTTTTATTTCACAACTAGTCCTCAAACTTTGTGATAAAGTCATGTCAGTGTTTCAGTAAGTTCGTGACATAATATAAAGTTTGCTTCCACATTATTGCAATAACAGATGACCAAACAGGAAAGGAGCAGCTTATTACTATGGTCACTTTGTAGAATGTTTTATATTTTGATCGAGTTTTGCAACTCAGACGAATGATTTGTCCCAACAGCTGCTTCTCCGAGGAGCAGGAGGACGGACGCGTGGACGCGGTGTATCGGACCGGACCGGACCGAGGGGGACGGACGCGTGGGCGACGTGTATCGGACCGGACCGGACCGAGGGGGACGGAGCAGGAGGACGGACGCGTGGGCGAGGTGTATCGGACCAGACCGGACCGGGGAGGACGGAGCAGGAGGAGGAGCCTCAGTAAACACCACTTTTTCCAGTGTACCTTGTTACTACTCAGAGTCAACACTTGGATTTACGTAGTTTCTGGGACGATGCTCTTGAATACTGGAAATAGTTTGAATCCTGTTTAATACTGTGAATAGGTTTATATTTTCATATTTTCCAATATTTATATTTTAAAATATGTATGTAACTTTATTACTTATTTTTAAATAAAGTGTGATTTTTAAAGTGATTGGTTCCTTAAGTGTATAAATGTAAAAACAAATGCAAGACTTTACTATAGTATGAAATCAGAACACCTTTTTGACCGATTTAAAACAGGAGAAAACAGATGAAGCAATTACAGAATAAACAGAATTATAGTTTCAATAACATTGAAGACATTTTGTCAAACTATATTTTTCACAGGAATAAAACACAAAGTTGGTTGCAGAGTAATAATTCACAGGTATGAATGTGTCAGTTACTGTATTTAAATTGAACTTAAACTGTGATTTGTGCAGGAAGACGGGCTGTTTTCTTCTTCCTCTGTGGTGCTGTCTGACCTGTGGAGAGAGCACCAAGATGAGGGGGTGTGATCAGTCCATTCATGAATGATCATAATGATACTCATTTGTTTTAAGAATAAACCTAATTAAAACT
>NW_027211172.1:0-22500 GCF_029030835.1 Brachyistius frenatus
GACATCTGACTCTGGCCCCTGGAAGACATCTGACTCTGACCCCCGGGAAGACATCTGACTCCGGCCCCTGGAAGACATCTGACTCCGGCCCCTGGAAGACATCTGACTCCGGCCCCGGGAAGACATCTGACTCTGGCCCCGGGAAGACATCTGTCTCTGGCCCCTGGAAGACATCTGACTCTAGCCCCTGGAAGACATCTGTCTCTGGCCCCGAGAGACATCTGTCTCTGGCCCCGGAAGACATCTGACTCTGGCCCCTGGAAGACATCTGTCTCTGGCCCCTGGAAGACATCTGACTCTGGCCCCGGGAAGACATCTGACTCTGGCCCCTGGAAGACATCTGTCTCTGGCCCCGGGAAGACATCTGTCTCTGGCCCCGGGAAGACATCTGACTCCGGCCCCGGGAAGACATTTGACTCCGGCCCCGGGAAGACATCTGACTCCGGCCCCGGGAAGACATTTGACTCCGGCCCCGGGAAGACATCTGACTCCGGCCCCGGGAAGACATTTGACTCCGGCCCCGGGAAGACATCTGACTCTGGCCCCTGGAAGACATCTGACTCTGGTAGAATTGCTCAAGAAGAGCAAGCGTGAGTTTTAACTTGAGATTAGAAGAAGTGGAGAGAGAGTTAAAATACGTATAATTCAGGAAAAGAAGCTGAAATAACAGAAGTAACACTCGTCACAATGTTTGTAGACAGGAAGTGATGCAATATGCTCACCGTGACGTCAGACGAGATTCCTCCAATTTCACAGAATGAAGTTCATCAAGTAGGAAATAATAATAATAATAATAATAATAATAATGTTTACACAGGAAAATAAAATGCTTCACTTTTTGGATGTGTGTGACCCCCACACACAAAATCAAACAAACTGATTGGTTGAAAATAAAATGAACATTTCAGACTGGATATCAAACTACAGACTGGATATAAAACTACAGTCTGGATATAAAACACCAGACTGGATATAAAACATACTGGATATAAAACACCAGACTGGATATAAAACTACAGACTGGATATAAAACACAGACTGGATATAAAACTACAGACTGGATATAAAACACAGACTGGATATAAAACTACAGACTGGATATAAAACACAGACTGGATATAAAACAGACTGGATATAAAACTACAGACTGGATATAAAACACCACACTGGATATAAAACACAGACTGGATATAAAACTACAGACTGGATATAAAACAGACTGGATATAAAACACCAGACTGGATATAAAACACAGACTGGATATAAAACACAGACTGGATATAAAACTACAGACTGGATATAAAACAGACTGGATATAAAACACCAGACTGGATATAAAACAGACTGGATATAAAACACAGACTGGATATAAAACACAGACTGGATATACAACTACAGACTGGATATAAAACAGACTGGATATAAAACACCAGACTGGATATAAAACCACAGACTGGATATAAAACCACAGACTAGATATAAAACTACAGACTGGATATAAAACCACAGACTGGATATAAAACTACAGACTGGATATAAAACCACAGACTGGATATAAAACTACAGACTGAATATAAAACTACAGACTGGATATAAAACACAGACTGGATATAAAACTACAGACTGGATATAAAACAGACTGGATATAAAACACAGACTGGATATAAAACTACAGACTGGATATAAAACACAGACTGGATATAAAACTACAGACTGGATATAAAACACAGACTGGATATAAAACACAGACTGGATATAAAACTACAGACTGGATATAAAACAGACTGGATATAAAACAGACTGGATATAAAACACAGACTGGATATAAAACACAGACTGGATATAAAACTACAGACTGGATATAAAACAGACTGGATATAAAACACCAGACTGGATATAAAACCACAGACTGGATATAAAACCACAGACTAGATATAAAACTACAGACTGGATATAAAACCACAGACTGGATATAAAACTACAGACTGGATATAAAACCACAGACTGGATATAAAACTACAGACTGAATATAAAACTACAGACTGGATATAAAACACAGACTGGATATAAAACTACAGACTGGATATAAAACAGACTGGATATAAAACACAGACTGGATATAAAACTACAGACTGGATATAAAACACAGACTGGATATAAAACTACAGACTGGATATAAAACACAGACTGGATATAAAACACAGACTGGATATAAAAACAGACTGGATATAAAACACAGACTGGATATAAAACACAGACTGGATATAAAACACAGACTGGATATAAAACTACAGACTGGATATAAAACACAGACTGGATATAAAACTACAGACTGGATATAAAACACAGACTGGATATAAAACTACAGACTGGATATAAAACACAGACTGGATATAAAACACAGACTGGATATAAAACTACAGACTGGATATAAAACACCAGACTGGATATAAAACACAGACTGGATATAAAACAGACTGGATATAAAACTACAGACTGGATATAAAACACCAGACTGGATATAAAACAGACTGGATATAAAACACAGACTGGATATAAAACACCAGACTGGATATAAAACAGACTGGATATAAAACACCAGACTGGATATAAAACACAGACTGGATATAAAACAGACTGGATATAAAACACAGACTGGATATAAAACACACAGACTGGATATAAAAACAGACTGGATATAAAACACAGACTGGATATAAAACACTACAGACTGGATATAAAACACAGACTGGATATAAAACACAGACTGGATATAAAACACAGACTGGATATAAAACACAGACTGGATATAAAAACACAGACTGGATATAAAACTACAGACTGGATATAACAGACTGGATATACAGACTGGATATAAAACACAGACTGGATATAAAACTACAGACTGGATATAAAACACAGACTGGATATAAAACACAGACTGGATATAAAACACAGACTGGATATAAAACACAGACTGGATATAAAACTACAGACTGGATATAAAACACAGACTGGATATAAAACACAGACTGGATATAAAACTACAGACTGGATATAAAACACAGACTGGATATAAAACACAGACTGGATATAAAACCACAGACTGGATATAAAACACAGACTGGATATAAAACACAGACTGGATATAAAACCACAGACTGGATATAAACCACAGACTGGATGTAAATCACAGACTGGATACAAATCACAGACTGGATATAAAAACACAGACTGGATATAAAACTACAGACTGGATATAAAACACAGACTGGATATAAAACACAGACTGGATATAAAACACAGACTGGATATAAAACTACAGACTGGATATAAAACACAGACTGGATATAAAACACAGACTGGATATAAAACCACAGACTGGATATAAAACACAGACTGGATATAAAACACAGACTGGATATAAAACTACAGACTGGATATAAAAAACAGACTGGATATAAAACACAGACTGGATATAAAACCACAGACTGGATATAAAACACAGACTGGATATAAAACTACAGACTGGATATAAAAACAGACTGGATATAAAACACAGACTGGATATAAAACACAGACTGGATATAAAACACAGACTGGATATAAAACTACAGACTGGATATAAAACACAGACTGGATATAAAACACAGACTGGATATAAAACACAGACTGGATATAAAACACAGACTGGATATAAAACACAGACTGGATATAAAACTACAGACTGGATATAAAACACAGACTGGATATAAAACCACAGACTGGATATAAAACACAGACTGGATATAAAACCACAGACTGGATATAAAACTACAGACTGGATATAAAACACAGACTGGATATAAAACTACAGACTGGATATAAAACCACAGACTGGATATAAAACTACAGACTGGATATAAAACTACAGACTGGATATAAAACCACAGACTGGATATAAAACACAGACTGGATATAAAACACCAGACTGGATATAAAACACAGACTGGATATAAAACACAGACTGGATATAAAACAGACTGGATATAAAACACAGACTGGATATAAAACAGACTGGATATAAAACAGACTGGATATAAAACTACAGACTGGATATAAAACAGACTGGATATAAAACACCAGACTGGATATAAAACACAGACTGGATATAAAACAGACTGGATATAAAACTACAGACTGGATATAAAACTACAGACTGGATATAAAACACCAGACTGGATATAAAACACAGACTGGATATAAAACAGACTGGATATAAAACTACAGACTGGATATAAAACCACAGACTGGATATAAAACCACAGACTGGATATAAAACACAGACTGGATATAAAACTACAGACTGGATATAAAACACAGACTGGATATAAAACTACAGACTGGATATACAACTACAGACTGGATATAAAACTACAGACTAGATATTAAAGTGTTTGTAGTTTCCATGTCTGTAAAATGGTTCTGATCCAGAAGTGTCTTCAGCTGCAATACCAGCAAGTGCCACTAGAGGTCGGCTCCAAAAAGCCTCAGACTCCATAGACTCCCATTCAACTCCCCCAGCTCATCCAAATATGGTCACTTCCTGCTCCAAACCGCTCCGAACTAACAAGATGGTGACGAACAGAATCTGAACTGGAGGATTCATAATGTTCACAAACCAACGATGACATCACTGATGGATGATGACATCACTGATGGATGATGACCTCACTGATGGATGATGGTTGGTCTCAGCCATGATTGTGGTGACCCACATCCATGTTTCAGTCTATGCCCCCCCCTCTCTGTGTGGCTCTGTGGCCTGGTTTCCCTTTGCCCATTGTTCCCCTCAGACTTCCTGCCTGCTGCTCTGCTCCATGTCCTCTCTGTCCACCATCACACATATTTAACCTTTTATCTTGTTCCTGTCGTAGATCCTCAGCTGGGATGATATTCAGCTGCTGTGATCGGGTCCATAAATGTCCCTTCATACCGCACTGCTGCTCTCTGAGGTATAAATACTCTGCGGCTGCTCTCAGCCTGAAATAGTTGCTGCGGTCCGACACCTCATGTTGGTGTGGGACGGTGGACGGTGGGAGACGTTGGACGGTATGGGACTGTTGGGGACGTGGGACTGTAGAAGGTGGGGGACGGTGGATGGTCCTCTGGGAGGACTTCCTGTCTCCTGGAGGATGAGTAGAACCGGGCCGATAGGATTGGAGCTGTAAAGCTCCCTCAGACCATCTGTCTGCTCCCAAAGAGGAGGAGCACTGTGTGTGTGTGTGTGTGTGTGTGTGTGTGTGTGTGTGTGTGTGTGTGTGTGTGTGTGTGTCTGAGACACAATGATTGCAGGTAACAAACAGAAAACTTCTGTTTATTGGAGTGATGATGTTTCATATTGAATCTGTTGTTTGTTTATCAGTTCACCTTGTTGTTGTTGTTGTTGTTTGTCTCCGTCTCTCAGTAAAGTTTCCTTCTCTCCTCCTTTCCATCTCCGTCCTGCCGTTAAACCTGTTAGAGTAATCCATTGGGACAGTTCCTCTAGGCCTGCACACACACACACACACACACACACACACGCACACGCACACACACACACACACACACACACACACACACACACACACACACACACACACACACACACACACACACACACACACCATAACACACACGCAAACACACTGTAACACACACACACTGCAGCTCCTTCAGGACTCATGGGTTAAACTCACTGGACATAATGATAACTTCCAGTGACATCTTCAGGAGGAGAAAGTCGTTTGTTTCTCATGAATGAAAAGAAAAGTTACATCATGTCTCATCTGACACCTGTCAGTCAACAGGAAGTGACTCTCAGCCGACCTGCTGATGGATGATGTGGTTTCACTCTGACCTCTGCAGCTTAGTTTGAACACAATCTTGTTTTATGATGCTGTGAGGATTTTAAATGGTCGGAGGTTGTGTTGTGTTTACTGTCAGAGAGCAGTAAAGTCATCGATCTGGTGCCATGTGGCTCCGACATACCGACACAAACTGGGACAAGAAGTAGTGTATCCCATGGTTGTAAGAATAGAAATCCCCCTGCCAACAGTGACATCATATATATGTATTAATTTAATGTTTATTTGAGACAGCATTTAGAGGCGGAGCTAATCTATGCCTTTAAAATATAGAAAACTCAACCAGACACAATTTATCACAAACTCAACAATAACACAAAACACACAAGTCAACAAGGAAATGAAGACGGAACAATTAATACAGAAAATCTAGATAAGACTGAACTAAACACAGTTTAAATGATCGGATCAGGATCCAGTTTCAGTTCTGAAGATGAGGGAATTCCACAAGTGGACAGACATGTGGTGGTTGTCGGTCGAAGGGTTTTAGATGAAGGTTTCCCCTCGGGGATTAATAAAGTGTATAAAATAAAAAAAAAAAAAAAAAAAATCAAATTTAGGTTGCAGGTTTAAGTTGAAGGTTTAGGTTGACGGTTTAATTGAAGGTTTAAGTTAGAGGTTTAATTGAAAGTTTAGGTTGCAGGTTTAGGTTGAAGGTTTAAGTTGCAGGTTTAGGTTGGAGATTTAAGTTGAAGGTTTAATTGAAGGTTTAAGTTGAAGGTTTAGGTTGCAGGTTTAGGTTGAAGGTTTAATTGAAGGTTTAGGTTACAGGTTTAGGTTGAAGGTTTAAGTTGGAGGTTTAATTGAAAGTTTAGGTTGCAGGTTTAGGTTGAAGGTTTAAGTTGCTGGTTTAGGTTGACGGTTTAGGATGAAGGTTTAATTGAAGGTTTAGGTTGAAGGTTTAAGTTGCAGGTTTAGGTTGGAGATTTAAGTTGAAGGTTTAATTGAAGGTTTAAGTTGAAGGGTTAATTGAAGGTTTAGGTTGCTGGTTTGGGTTGAAGGTTTAAGTTGCAGGTTTCGGTTGACGGTTTAGGATGAAGGTTTAATTGAAGGTTTAGGTTGAAAGTTTAAGTTGCAGGCTTAGGTTGATGGTTTAAGTTGCAGGTTTAGGTTGCAGGTTTAACTTGCAGATTTAAGTTGCAGGTTTACGTTGCAGGTTTAAGTTGAAGGTTTAGGTTGAAGGTTTAAGTTGCTGGTTTAGGTTGACGGTTTAGGATGAAGGTTTAATTGAAGGTTTAGGTTGAAAGTTTAAGTTGCAGATTTAAGTTGCAGGTTTAGGTTGAAGGTTTAAGTTGCAGGTTTAGGATGAAGGTTTAATTGAAGGTTTGGGTTAAAAGTTTAAGTTGCAGGTTTAAGTTGCAGGCTTAGGTTGATGGTTTAAGTTGCAGGTTTAGGTTGAAGGTTTAAGTTGCAGGTTTAAGTTGAAGGTTCAATTGAAGGTTTAGGTTGCAGGTTTAGGTTGACGGTTTAAGTTGGGGGTTTAATTGAAGGTTTAGGTTACAGGTTTAGGTTGAAGGTTTAAGTTGGAGGTTTAATTGAAGGTTTAGGTTGCAGGTTTAGGTTGAAGGTTTAAGTTGGAGGTTTAATTGAAGGTTTATGTTGAAGGTTTAATTGAAGGTTTAGGTTGAAGGTTTAAGTTGAAGGTTTAGGTTGAAGGTTTAAGTTGAAGGTTTAATTGAAGGTTTAGGTTGCAGGTTTAGGTTGAAGGTTTAGGTTTAAAGTTTAGGTTGAAGGTTTAAGTTGGAGGTTTAATTGAAGGTTTAGGTTGCAGGTTTAGGTTGAAGGTTTAAGTTGGAGGTTTAATTGAAGGTTTAGGTTGCAGGTTTAGGTTGAAGGTTTAGGTTTAAAGTTTAAGTTGAAGGTTTAAGTTGGAGGTTTAATTGAAGGTTTAGGTTGCAGGTTTAGGTTGAAGGTTTAAGTTGGAGGTTTAATTGAAGGTTTAGGTTGAAGGTTTAAGTTGCAGGTTTAGGTTGAAGGTTTGAGTTGAACATGAGCGTCTTGTCTCGGCTGCAGGAGACGGAGAGGCGTTTTTAAAGTGAGCAGTTGATCTCAGCCCCTCCCTCACAGTGACCTCTGACCCCAGGCTCCATGTGTTGTCTCTCAATGGGAGAGGAGGCACACAAAAGAGCCAGGATGAGCCTGGTGTTTGTTTTGATCTTTTAAAGGGTCCGCATCAGTTAGAGGAGATGAACAGTTTGGGTTCTTGTTAAAATCCTCTGAAACCAACTCGTCCTGTCTGAAGGTTTAAGTTTCGTGAGTTGAAGGTTTAGGTTGAAGGTTTAAGTTACAACTCAAACCTGCAACTTAAACCTGGTTCAGGTGCAGGAGGTTGTACTCTGAAGAAGGATTTTCAGTGGAGGCGTGCGGTTCCCTGCAGTCATATCTCTGAAGGGTTTCTGTGTAAAGTCGTTCTCCTTCTATCTTGTCTTCTTCACCGTTTCTCTGCTGGAACAGTGTTTCACTGTGAAAAGTGTGTTTTCTGTAATACAGACTCTCTGCTGTAACCAACGTGTGTCAACACGGCGTCCGACCACGGGAGGTCCTCCCATCATCTCAAACACACGTTGAATATCCTGTCTGACGACGGGTCCTCGGTTTCCCAGAATCCCTCTGTGTACAGGTAGAACATGAACCTGTCATCATAACAGCACAGAGGCCAACAGCAGGTCCCGTGTGTGTCCTTGCTCTCATACATCACTGGGACTGCACACGGTAACCATGGCGATGTATGAACGGCAGCCGTGTAGCTGAAAACCAGTTGCTCACGAAATCATCTTGTTTTTTTAAATTAGTATTTTTTTATACTGGATGGAGAACGTAATTGGCTGAGAGGTTTAAATACGAGATGAAAACTGAACCAAAATAATATTTTTTCATTCCATAGTTTAAAGTGTGGAAGCAAAACTTATAAATAATATGTTTTAAGAAGCGTCCTTGCAGGAATTTCCCTGTGAAATAATCCAGATTATTACGAGCAGAAAAGTAAATAAATCAGAGATTCTGTTGATATATGTTCAATAGAATAAGGAGATATGATGTTCAGCACTTCAACATGCACTTCTGCTTTATAAAGAATACAAAGTGAACTGATAAAACAAACAACACATTCAATATGAAACATCACCACTCCAATAGCACAACAGAAGTTTGCTGTTTGTTAGCTGCAATCATTTTCTGTCTCACTGTCACACACACACACACACACACACGCACACACACACACACACCGTGCAGCGTTACGTCAGGCGGTAAATCTCCTTACATAACAGATAGGCTGCTCAGCGGTAACTAAGGCCCCTTATTACAGATTAGTGCTGCTGACAGCTGACAGACCATCACCTCACAGGACACACTGGACACACACACACTGGACACACTGAACACACACACTGGACCCACTGAACACACACTGGACACACTGGACAAACTGAACACACACACTGGACCCACTGAACACACACTGGACACACTGAACACACACACTGGACACACTGAACACACACACTGGACCCACTGAACACACACTGGACACACTGAACACACACACTGGACACGCACACTGGACACACAGGACACACACACTGGACACTCTGGACACACTGAACACACACACTGGACACACATACTGGACACACAACTGGACACTCTGGACACACACTGGACACACTGAACACACACACACTGGACACACACACTGGACACACTGAAGACACACACTGGACACACTGAACACACACACACTAGACACTCTGGAAACACTGAACACACACACTGGACACACTGAACACACACACTGGACACACTGAACACACACACTGGACACACTGAACACACACACTGGACACACTGAACACACACACTGGACACACTGAACACACACACTGGACACCCTGAACACACACACTGGACACACTGAACACACACACTGAACACACACTGACACACACACTGGACAACACACACACTGGGCACACTGAACACACACACTGGACACCCTGAACACACACACTGGACACGCTGAACACACACACTGGACACACTGAACACACACACTGGACACGCTGAACACACACACTGGGCACACACTGGACACGCTGAACACACACACTGGACACACTGAACACACACACTGGACACACTGAACACACACACTGGACACACTGAACACACACACTGGACACAACACACACACTGGACACACACACACTGAACACACACACACACACACACACACACACACACACACACACACACACACACACACACACACACACACACACACACACACACACACACACACACACACCGGACACACTGAACACACACTATGGACACACACACTGGACACACACTCAAACACACCGGACACACACTCTGGACACACACACACCTGACACACTGAACACACACACTGGACACACACACACACCGGACACACTGAACACACACTATGGACACACACACACACACCGGACACACTGAACACACACACTGGACACGCTGAACACACACACTGGACACGCTGAACACACACTGGACACGCTGAACACACACACTGGACACACTGAACACACACACTGAACACACACACTGGACACGCTGAACACACACACTGGACACGCTGAACACACACACTGGACACACTGACACACACACACACACACACACACACACACACACACACACACACACACACACACACACACACACACACACACACACACACACACACACACACACACACACACACACACACACGGACACACTGAACACACACTATGGACACACACACTGGACACACACACACTGGACACACACTCAAACACACCGGACACACACTCTGGACACACACACACACCGGACACACTGAACACACACACACACTGGACACACACTCAAACACACCGGACACACACTCTGGACACACACACACACCGGACACACTGAACACACACTATGGACACACACTGGACACACACACACACACACCGGACACACTGAACACACACACCGGACACACACACACACACACACACACACACACACACACACACACACACACACACACACACACACACACACACACACACACACACACACACACACACACACACACACACACACACACACAACCAGACTGAGACACACCCTGTGAGATTTCTGGAAGGTTTCCCACAAACAAACTGTGTTTGTGTTGCAGTTGTTGTGTGTGTCATTGTGTAAAAAGCAGCTGCAGTGAATGAGTGTGTGTCTGTCAGTCGGAGACGTTTGATTGGCTGCTGGTGTCACTGTGTTATGAAAGGCTGTGTTGTGTTTTTACTGGCAGCTGGTTGGACTTTGATTCTTCAGTTCCAGCTCATCTGTGACCTCTGACCTCTGATAACGCTGTGGAAACACAAACATGACCGCAGTCAGATAAGCCTGTCCTCCGTCAACCCCATCCTCTGTCCACCTCGTCCTCCCTCCACTTCGCCCTCTACATGTGTCCTCTGGTCGTGTCCTGCATCCTCTTCATACTGTCAGATTTTACTCTGCAGAGGACGTGAATCACACACGTGATGTTGTGTCCCCCCTCTGCGATTTCTTATTTTTTTGCATGTCTGTCACACTTAAATGTTTCAGATCATCAAACAAATTTAAATATTAGTCAAAGATAACACAAGTAAACACAAAATGCAGTTTTTAAATGAAGGTTTTTATTATTAAGGGAGAAAAACAATCCAAACCCACATGGCCCTGTGTGAAAAAGTGTAAAAGACTCATTGCAAGTTATCGCAAACGCTTGATTGCAGTTGTTGCTGCTGAGGGTGGTCCAACCAGTTATTAGGTTTAGGGGGAAACACTTTTTCACACCACTGTATATATATATATACATACACACACTCATATATACATACACACACTCATATATACAGTGAACCCTCGTTTATCGCGGGGGTTACGTTCCAAATAGAGACCGTGATAGGTGAAATCCGTGAAGTAGGAACCTTTATTTTTTTTACAATTATTATACAATGAAATACTCCATAATACATTGAAACCAAAGAACAAAACCTTTTTACAAGCCCAAGCATTTGTTTAACAAATAAAAGTACTGTATAAATGTTTTTTTTTTATAAATAACTACTGTACTGTAAAATAATAATTTTAATCATCAATACGAACTGAAGGCTTCAAATTGCTGAGATCGGCTCCGCCCCACTGCGACCCGAGTCATTGGATTAGAACGGGAGGAAATGAAAAATGATTATGAAAACAAATACAAAGTACAGTCGGACAAATAGTGACTCGTGTATTTCACTGCTCTTCTGACTGAGCCGCTGCATCCTGACTCCGCTCTGCAGCGGTTCTTTCTTCTAAAGCCGGCGGTGCAGGTGTGGTTTTTCGAGAGAAGAACATAGTTATCGGTAGTTGTTGTCGCTCTTTTTTCTTCTGGGCAAAAAGATTCTTATAAACCGACATGCCACCGTCGATTATGTTTGAGAACTGTAATGAACGGCTCATCAAAGGGTCCCACTCTTGAGCTGCTCGCTGAAGTTCAGTGGCCATTCTCAGCATTGTTGCTAAGCGACCAAGTGTTAGTCCATCCTCCTCATCTTTATCCACACTTGTGTCCTCTTCTTCCTCTTCTCTTTCATCGTCGCTTGGTGGCTTTGTCATTTCTGCCAGGTCTGCATCGGTCAGCGGATGTGCGTCTGCGTCGATCAGGGCATTAATGTCATCCGGAGTCATGTCATTAAAGCCGTCTCCTCCGAGCTGTTTAGCGAGATTCACAGCTGTATCTACGGCAGAGTGATGGATCTCGTCAAGCGAGCCTCCGCTTGGGTTTTGCACTGCCTCTGGCCACAGTTTTTTCCAGCAGGCATTCAAAGTTTCAGTTTTCATCTCCTGAATGGCCCTCTGAATATTTTGGAGACATGATGCGATGGTGTATCCACGCCAGTAGTCCGTTAGTGAGAAATCTTGATCCGAGTCCATAGCCTCAACAAGATGTTGCAGGGTGTTGCGCGTATAGAGAGCCTTGAAAGCACGGATGATGCCTTGATCCATGGGTTGAATCAGGGATGTAGTGTTTGGCGGCAGAAATTCGATTTGCACACCATCATACGCCAAATCATTAGCGTGACCTCCGGCGTTGTCAACGAGCAGAAGCACTTTAAAGTCTAGTCCTTTTTCTCTCAAATAACACTTGACCTCCGGGATGAAACAGTGTTTGAACCAATCCAGATTGAGCGCTTTTGTCATCCAAGCCTTTGCGTTGTGCATCCAGTAAACGGGCAAATCATCCTTATTTTTGTTTTTCAGTGCTCTGGGATTTTTGGACCTATAAATAAGCCCTGGTTTAATCATAAAACCTGCAGCATTTCCGCACATAACCAGAGTCAAACGATCTTTTTGGGCTTTAAATCCTGGGGCTTTGGCTTCTTCCTGCATGATGAAGGTGCGGGAGGGCATTCGTTTCCAAAATAAGCCAGTCTCATCCATATTAAAAACTTGTTCAGGCTTATATCCCCCTTCCTCAATGATCGCTTTAAATGTATTGTTCACGAACGCTTCTGCTCCAGCGGTATTCGCAGAGGCGATCTCTCCGTGCAGAGAAACATTTTTAAGTCCAAAGCGTTTCTTAAATTTTTCAAACCAGCCCTTGCTAGCATTAAAGGCGCTCGGTACTGCGTGAACAGCACTTGATGATGGCCCGGTATCGGCATCCTCCTCCTCTTCCCTGTCGCTGTCGCTGTCGCTGTCAGCAAAGGTTTGATACAGTGTTCTGGCTTTTGTGCAGATAACGTTCGTATCCAGCGTAATGTTTTTTTTTCTGCAGTCATTAATCCACAAAGCTAATGCAGACTCCATCCTTACCATGGTCTTGTTGCGGACAGTTGCAACCCTTTTTGCATCCTTATTCAAACTTATTGCTGCTGTCTTCCTTATGTTATTTTCCTCCTTCTTTATGGAGCGAACGGAAGATTCATTAATTCCGTAATGGCGACCTACAGCCGCATAGCTTCTACCTTCATTTAACATGTCCAGAAGTTTAACTTTTTCTGCGATAGTCAGCATCTTCCTCTGCCTTTTGGGCCCGACCGCAAGTGCCGTTGTCGGTGCAGAACGTTTTGTCGACATTATGGTTTTTAAAGAAACTTGAAATTGCAAGAGAATTTGCAAACTTAAATTTGGCAAGCTGTTTTACGTACGTGTACATATTAGACCGCAACGTTATTGACAAACAGGTAGAGAAGAAGCGGAGAGACTGTTTAGCCAATCAGAATGCAGAACACAATGCACGATGCAAATCCGTGAAGCAGCGAGACCGTGAAAGGTGAACCGCGTTATAGCGAGGGTTCACTGTACATACATATATATATATATGTATGTATGTATGTATATATATGCAACCCAGTTTCCTAAAAAGTAGTGACGCTGTGTAAAATGTAAATAAAAATGGAAGGCAATTATTTGTAAATCACATAAACTCATATTTAATTGCAAATAAACTAAAGTCAAAATCTCAGATGTTGAAACTGAGACATTTTATTGTTTATTATTTTTTCTCATTTTGAATGTGATGTCAGCAACATGTCTCTATAAAGTTGTTCCAGGATCATGTTCACCACTGAGCTGCATCAACTCTTCTTTTAACAACACTCTGGAAACCTTTGGGAACTGATAGAGCAGTTTCTGGAGTTTTGAAAATGAAATGTGGTCCCATTCTTGCCTGATAGAGGATTCCAGCTGCTCAACAGTTCAGGGTCTCCTTTGTTGTATTGTTCATGTCCTGATGCTCCAGATGTTTTCAATGATTGACAGGTCTGGACTGCAGGAGGCCAGTTTATCAGCGGACTCTTCTACTAGAGAACCATGCTGTTGAAATACGTGCAGAATGTGGTTGGACGTTGTTCTGCTGAAGTAAACAAGACCTTCCCTGAAAGAGACGTTGTCTGGATGGCAGCATATGTTGCTCCAAAACCTGAATATATCATTCAGCATTAATGCTTCCTTCCAGATGTTCAAGCTACCCATGCCATGTGCACTAATGCATCCCTGTACCATCACAGATGCTGGCTTTAGAACTGAGCTGATAACAAGCTGGATGGTCCCTCTCCTCTTTAACCTGGAGGATGCAGCGTCCATGATTTCCAAACAGAATCTCAGATTGTGATCCATCAGACCTCAGGACAGTTGTCCACTTCACCTCAGTCCATCTTCAATGATCTCAGTCCAGAGAAGGCGGCGATGTTTCTGGATCATGTTTCTATCTGGTTTCTTCTTTGGAGAGTTTTAACATCATTTGTGGACGCAGCGATGAACTGTGTTCACAGACGATGGTTTTCACAAGTGTTCCTGAGCCCATGCAGTGATTTCCACTCCAGAATAGTGTCAGCCACCGCTGGTGATGACAGCATGATGATATGAAGGTGATTATGAACCTTCTGTAATCCCAGTGTTGCAGCACCACGGTGCATCTAATCACTGACTGGATGATGAAACTATCAGCATCATCATGATGATCAGTGTGACCTGAGAACAACCAGCCATTGGCTGGCAGGATTATGTCACCCAGCGGTTTAAAAGAAATCCCCCTGAATTAGTTTATGAAGCAGGAGAAATCTCCTCCAGCAGCACATCATCACTTCTTCATTATCTCACATCCAGCCCAGACGGAGCCCCCATATTCCCATAATGCAACACAGAGCATCCTTTTAATCAAACTGTACCTGCCTGGATAAACACACACATCTCCCCGACTCATTGTCGTCAGTTTCTAACGCCGGGAAGGCTCGGCGAGTCTGAGGTATATGACAACACTGTGACATCATCAGGGTTATTTTCTGAGGCTTGATGTCGTTCCTGTTGAGCCACGGACGTTTCGGTAAAATAAAGTTGAGGGTCCAGCGGTGTGTTGGGTTCTGATCCAGGATGGAGGTGGTTCACTGCTGCTGAGCTGCAGGTGAAGCAGAAGATCCTTCAGAGTCAACTGAAGGTTTGAGTCTGTTTTCAGTTCGAGGTCTTTTTGCATGAAACACATTTGTGACGTGTCACTGAGCTCTTTGCTTCCTGTCAGAGCAGCACAGATTTACATCCGTGTTCACTTATGCACACGCGTGTTCTGGCCTCGGTGAGGTCTGGATCCGCTCCAGTGTTTGAAGCATTAAACAAACTTAGGAAGGTTTTTATTTTTCACGTGTCATTTAGAATTCTTGCAACAGTTTAGCAAACTGTTTATTTTTCTGGAAGTATTTGCTACTTTTTCCCGTGTGGGCGTCACGGTGGTGCAGTGGTTAGCATTGTCGCCTCACAGCAAAAAGGTTCCAGGTTCGAATCCGGTCCTGGGCCTTTCTGTGCGGAGTTTGCATGTTCTCCCTGTGCTTGCGTGTGTTCTCTCCAGGTACTCCGGCTTCCTCCCATCATCCAAAAACATGCACTTCTCTTTGACTTGGATCATCTTTGTTTCCTCGTCCTCCAGTTGGATGTCTGAATGCAGCAGTGTGCTCCTCTTCTCTTTCCACCTGTCTGTTCACATCATGTCAGCCCTCTGTCTGAAGGCTGCAGTATGTACAGCTCCTCAGGCCCCGCCCCCTCTTCTGAGTCTGATAAAGTATCCAATTCAATTCAATTTTATTTATAAAGCACCAAATCACAACAGAGGTTATTTCATGGCACTGAACACATTAAAGTCTTTACAGCAGAACTTTATAATATTATACAGAGAAACCAACAATTCAACAATTGACCTCGACCGAAGAAACTAAGAAGAAACTATGGGAGAGAAGAAGATGGTGAGGTATGAGTCAGTTAAAGAGTAGGAGGAAAGAAAAGAAGATCAGCATGTAACGAGGTCCTCCAGCAGCCTCGGCCTATAACAGCATAACTAAGGGTTGGTTCAGGTCTACCTGAGCCAGCCCTAACTATAGGCTTTATCAAAAAGGAACGTTTTGAGTCTAATCTTGAAGCTAGAGAGGGTTTCTGCCCCTCCAACACAAACTGGGAGCTGGTTCCACAGGGGAGGAGCCTGAAAACTGAAGCTCCGCCTCCCATTCTACTTCTGTAAACTCTAGGAACCACAAGTAGACCAGCGTACTGAGAGAGAAGTGCTCTGCTAGGATTATATGGTTCTATAAGATCTCTAAGATATGATGGAGCCTGGTCATGTAGAGCTTTGTAAGTCATCAAGAGAATTTTAAATTCTATTCTTGATTTCACAGGAAGCCAGTGAAGAGAAGCTAAAACTGGAGAAATATGATCTCTCTTGTTAAATCCTGTCAGTACTCTTGCTGCAGCATTTTGGATCAGCTGCAGGTTTTTAATGAGTAATTTGGACATCCTAACAACAAGGAATTACAATAATCTAGTCTAGAAATAACAAACACATGAATGAGTTTTTCTGCGTCACGCTGAGGAAGGATTTTCCTGATTTTATTAATATTACGAAGATGAAAGAAGGCAGTTCTGGAGATTTGCTTTATATGGTGTCTAAAGGACAAATCCTCATCAAAGATGACTCCAAGGTTCCTCACAGCCAGTTACAATAGATAGGTTGATCTGATCTAATATGGAAGTATTAATTAAAGGGAAGACTTCCTTCAAAAGTTTAGTTGGGATGAGATCCAACAGACAGCTAGAGGATCCAGATGAAGAAATAATTCTAGTTAACTCAGAGAGATCAACAGGAGAGAAATGTTCCAAGTTTACATCTGGTCCTACAGTTGCTTTCAGGGCTGCTGTTGCTTAGCATCACATCAGTGATGGTGTCAGGAAGGGTCGGCCCGATTCTCTCCCTGATAGTAAGAATTTTATTAGTAAAGAAGTTAATGAAGTCATTACTGCTGAGAGCTGAAGGAATAGAGGGCTCAACAGAACTGGGACTCTTTGTCAGCCTGCTACAGTGATGAAAAGAAACCTGGGGTTGTTCTTGTTGTCCTCTATTAATGATGAATAATATAAAGTTCTGGCCTTACGAAGAGCTTTCTTATATAATATTAGACTGTCCTTCCAGACAGGTGAAATTCTTCTAAATTAGTGGAACTCCATGTCCTTTCCATCTTTCTAGTCGCTGCCTAGCAGAGCGTAGTTTTGAGTTGTACCATGGAGACAACTTCCTCTGGTTCATGACTCTCTTCTTCAGAGGGGCGACATCATCTAGAGTTGTAGCAGAGATACTGCAGTGTTTTCTACCAGATGATCCACTTGTGTGGGACTAAGATCAACGTAGATGTCTTCCACTGCTTTAACACACGGCATCGAAGAGGATAAACATGTAACTGCTTCCTTAAACTTGGCCACGACATCATCTGACAGACATCTACTGTAGTGGGATTTATTCCCACATGCTGTGTAGTCCATTATTGTAACTTCAGATGTTAATAAGAAGTGGTCCGACAAAACAGGGTTTGGAGGAAATACTATTACATTTTCAGTTTCCATCCCATACGACAGAACCAGATGGAGGGTGTGGTTACCACGGTGACGGGGTTTATTTACATCCTGATAAAAGCCTATAGAATCTAATAATGAGCTGAAAGTAGAACTGAGGCTGTCGTTGTCCACGTCAACATGAATGTTAAAGTCTCCCACTATCATCACTTTATCTGAACTCAGCACTAAATCTGATCAAAAGTCAGAATTCAGTTAGAAACTCTGAATAAGGACCAGGTGGGAGATAAACAACAACAATACAATCCGTTTCTCTGCTTTCCAGTTTGGGTGAAAGACTAAGAGTCAGACTCTCAAATGATTTAGAACTAAGTTTAGGCTTTGGATTAATTGATCAACTTGAGTGGAAGATTGCTGCCACTCCTCCTCCTCCTCCTCCTCCTCCTGAATCTCTAGGAATATGATAATTAATTTGACTGGGAGGAGTTGCTTCATTAATCCTACCATATTCTTCCTGTTGCAGCCAGGTCTCTGTGAGACAGAGTAAATCAATCTGATGATCAGTTATCAAGTCATTTACTAACAGAGATTTAGATGAGAGAGATCTGATATTTAATAATCCGCTTTTAATTGTCAGATTTCTTTGATCCATTAATTTGGTAGGATCCATTTTTATTACATTTTTATTGACAGATCTTTTCTTGAGTTGTTTAAATATCGGTGGTCTGGGTACAGACACAACCTCTACAGGATGTTGAAGGTTTTGGGTGAGTGACAGCTCTAAAGAAGCTGCAGAGGAGCTGTAAGACTGCAGCTCTGCGTCCTGGCCTCAACCCTGGATGTCAGGTTTTAGGGCTGTTAAGAGACACGGCCATGTTTCTAGAAAGAAGAGCTGCACCATCCAACGTAGGATGGATGCCGTCTCTCCGGATCAGACCAGGTGTCCCCCAGAAAGTATTCCAGTTGTTAATGAAGCCCACATTGTATATGCATCCCAGGGCTACACTCATGAAGGGGGCCCTGCTGGGAGGAAATGTGACCTACATCGTCAGGGAGGGGCTTTAACCTCTTCTGTGTACAGGAGGCAGAGGGGTTGCCATGGAGACCGTTTAAACTAGACGAATGATATAGCGCGCACACACACACACACACACACACACACACACACACACACACACACACACACACACACACACACACACACACACACACACACACACACACACACACACACACACACACACACACACACACACACACACTCACACACACACACACACACACACACACACACACACACACACACACACACACAGCGTTACGTTCCATTATACTTATGGAAACAAAAATTGGACATTGATTTTGTGAGAGATTTTGAATGGGAGTCTGTGGAGTGAAACTGCAAACAGCAATAATAAATCAGGACATCAGCTGTCACCTCCTAAATATGAGAGTTTACTGCTTCTTTGTGTCCACCAGTTGGATCTCTGAGAAGTTGTGATGGACATTTTATAGACTGAATAGATGCGTCTTTATGAACATTTTTAATTCGTGCATAAAACACAGAAAATTTAAAACACTTATTATAAAAGTCTTTTCAGGATTGACTGAAGGGGAAAAGGAAGGTCTATTTATAACATTTATAACATTTATAATGTGTGTGTGATGTTGACATCCACCAGAGACACTTCACATGGATGAAACATGAGGTGAGCCGCATTAACAGGAACACCAGCAAGACTTCATCCTGTTTTCTACTTTCTTGTTGCTGTTTGGCTCCTTCGATGACATCATCTTTTTAATATAACACAAGAGCAACAGCAGAGCTATTATCTGACAACAATTTAATCTGTGTCACCATTTTACAGTTTTCACACACATTTTATACCTTTGTTCCGTTTTACACGACAGGAACTTATGCCCGTGCCTTTCAAAATGAAAGCGTCTAAAACGAAAACAGGAAACAAATCCGTGCAAACTCGAAAGATAAAACAGCAAAGTTAAATGTTTTACACGACTATCTTTAGCTAGAAGTAAAACATAAATTCAGTTATTTAAACAGATGTTCTTGACATTTCAGTGGTGTTAGTGCCACTTTTGGATGAAGATTTATAATGAAAATAATTGTTACAGCCCTAACATCAGTATCACTCTTTTCTGGTCATGTAAACACCCGGCTGAACTCTGAAAAGTCAATGAACCGTCCTCTACAAACAGCCCTGGAAGGCGATGTCCTCTCAGGAAGTGTTATAGCTCCTTCAGCAGCATGTGTGTGTCAGTCCAGATTATCCTGCTGATATCTGTCCTACATCAGACCTGAGGAGGAACAGCCCTCTGCAGCTTTAATCACACATAGTGGAGGGTCACACCTCGCTGCTGCTGGGAGTCTGTTCACATTAAAACAAAGACTTTGCATCAAAGTAAATCCTATAAAACTACAGACTGGATATAAAACCACAGACTGGATATAAAACCACAGACTGGATATAAAACCACAGACTGGATATAAAACCACAGACTGGATATAAAACCACAGACTGGATATAAAACCACAGACTAGATATAAAACTACAGACTGGATATAAAACCACAGACTGGATATAAAACTACAGACTGGATATAAACCACAGACTGGATATAAAACCACAGACTAGATATAAAACTACAGACTGGATATAAAACCACAGACTAGATATAAAACTACAGACTGGATATAAAACTACAGACTGGATATAAAACCACAGACTGGATATAAAACCACAGACTAGATATAAAACACAGACTGGATATAAAACCACAGACTAGATATAAAACCACAGACTAGATATAAAACTACAGACTGGATATAAAACACAGACTGGATATAAAACCACAGACTAGATATAAAACTACAGACTTGACGTCAGCAGGTGGAGGTCTTTCATTTGATATCATCCACAACTCTGTAGAACTATGGGACACACACACACACACACACACACACACACACACACACACACACACACACACACACACACACACACACACACACACACACACACACACACACACACACACACACACACACACACACACACACACACACACACACACACACACATAGACACACACACAGACACACACACTGCATTGATCTCTTGTTGTTGCTGCTGTTTTGTAATTCAATTTAAAAGGCAGCAGCTGCAGAGGTTCATCCAGGGGGGCCAGTCGGACCTCATTCTCCTCCATCTCCATTCACATTTAATCACAGAGCTCTGTAACCCATGGCAACCAGTCATTTACACCTGAGAGAAGAGAGGATGGAGGGAGGAGCTCACCTCTCCTCTCACACCCCTGTAGGTAAAACTGATTCAGAGTGCTCTGTGTGTGTGTGTGTGTGTGTGTGTGTGTGTGTGTGTGTGTGTGTGTGTGTGTGTGTGTGTGTGTGTGTGTGTGTGTGTGTGTGTGTGTGTGTGTGTGTGTGTGTGTGTGTGTGTGTGTGTCTCCTGAGCTGAATAAAGCCACTAATCTGCAGCCTGGTGACAGATCACAGGAGCAGAGATGATCTGCAGGGATTAGCCTCCTGTCTGCCTGTCTGCCTGTCTGTCTGTCTGTCTGTCAGCCTGTCTGCCTGCCTGCCTGCCTGCCTGCCTGTCTGTTTGTCTGTCTGCCTGCCTGCCTGCCTGTCTGTCTGCCTGCCTGCCTGTCTGTCTGCCTGCCTGCCTGCCTGTCTGTCTGTCTGTCTATCTGTCTGTCTGTCTGCCTGCCTGCCTGCCTGTCTGTCTGTCTGCCTGTGTCTGTCTGAGTAGGGTCGGACGTACTTTCACAATCAGTCACACCAATATCTTGGGTACAATGGTTGTGCCCCGGGTGTCAGCTGATTAGACATATGCCCATATATGGATGTCAGCTCACTAGACATATGTCCCGTGTTGTGTTCATGGTCGCCTCGTTGTCATGCATTTATTAATTTGCTTCTCTGTGTGCATCTGTTTTAACATTGTCCATAGCTTTGTACCAGTGGCTCGAAGCCGACCGCCACGGGACGGACCCAGATACTGCAGCCACAGGTAAAACCATCACCTGTACATCTTTCATACCTGAGCTCCACCTCCCACTGTCTGTCCACAATCAGCTGATCTGTCAGCTGCTCCTTCTACACACACACACCTGTAAACTATGAGGGCGGATCAGAAAGTTCTATAACCTTGGTGAGTAAGAAGTTTCATGTTTTGATCATCATCAGGTACACATGCTGCTGCTG
>NW_027211172.1:27500-57437 GCF_029030835.1 Brachyistius frenatus
TTAGTGGTGAGACTGTAGATTAGTGGTGAGACTGTAGTTTAGTGGTGAGTGTAGTTCAGTGGTGAGACTAGTTCAGTGGTGAGACTGTAGTTCAGTGGTGAGACTGTAGTTTAGTGGTGAGAGTGTAGTTCAGTGGTGAGACTGTAGTTTAGTGGTGAGAGTGTAGTTTAGTGATGAGATCGTAGTTTAGTGGTGAGACTGTAGTTTACCGGTGAGACTAGTTCAGTGGTGAGACTGTAGTTCATTGGTGAGACTGTAGTTTAGTGATGAGACGAGTTCAGTGGTGAGACTGTAGTTTAGTGGTGAGACTGTAGTTTAGTGGTGAGAGTGTAGTTCAGTGGTGAGACTGTAGTTTAGTGGTGAGAGTGTTGTTTAGTGGTGAGACGAGTTCAGTGGTGAGACTGTAGTTTAGTGGTGAGTGTAGTTCAGTGGTGAGACTAGTTCAGTGGTGAGACTAGTTCAGTGGTGAGACTGTAGTTCAGTGGTGAGACTGTAGTTCAGTGGTGACACTGTAGTTTAGTGGTGAGACTAGTTTAGTGGTGAGATTGTCGTGAAGAGTTGAACTAATCAGACTCAGTGAGAAAGAGGATCATATCAGCTGCTGAGTTCTGAGCAGCTGGTGGACATGTGACCTGCAGCCGTGTGGTCCACATTCGACACAGCTAGTATCTCACACACACACACACACACACACACACACACACACACACACACACACACACACACACACACACACACACACACACACACACACACACACACACACACACACACACACACACACACACACACACACACACACACACACACACACACACAGCTGAGAATGAAACAGAATCACAGCAGTGAGGCTGCTCCAGCTTCACATCACTTCATAATGTCCGCTTGGCTCCTGTTCCTCCTCTTCCTCCTCCTCTTCTTCCTCCTCCTCCTCCTCCTTCTCTGAGCTGAAACACTGAAACACTCTGTAGATCAGTGGTTGCCAGCTGTTTGAGCTGATTTGATCTCAGATCGGTCCATCTGAATCACTCATTGACTCCAGTTATGAACACACACACACCAGCAGCAAGTGGACGCTGCAGGTGCATCAGTGATCAGTCGTACAGACACCTTCAGACCAAGATGAAGTCCACTGTGTTGAAATAATGAATGACGCGACTCACCCAGAATCCTCTGCTTCTGTCCCTTCAAGTGTAGAAGTTACTGAACCAGGTCTCTGTTTGTGCTGCTCAGTAATCACCTCTGTCTCCGTCTCTTCACACCTGTCCAGGTGAAAACTTGGAGCAGAGTCCCCTGAGGAGGACGTTCAAGTCCAAAGTTCTGGCCCGCTACCCTGACAACGTGGAATGGAACCCCTTCGACCAGGATGCTGTCAACATGGTACGTTGGTTCTACCTTCATCGGGAGATCATAGGGGGTGGGGGTGGTGACCAACACCACTGGTCCATCAGAACCAGGACAGACCGGATCATTTACACAGGAACCAATTCACACATGGATCTCAACGACCTGCTGCTTAACTCAAGTTTCCTTTACCGCATACTCAAATTTATACATGAATTAATTGTAATTATGTGATTTGAAAGCGGCTTAAACACCGAAACACATTAAATCTACTGCATTCAAACATTAAAGGAAGCTGTTAGCTTTAAAATGACCCAAATATCAGCTGATCAGAACCAAGACTTCATTCACAGATGACAGCTCGATGCGTGTCAGACCACTGCATGTTAAGAGATGTGTGTGTGTGTGTGTGTGTGTGTGTGTGTGTGTGTGTGTGTGTGTGTGTGTGTGTGTGTGTGTGTGTGTGTGTGTGTGAGTGTGTGTGTGTGTGTGTGTGTGTGTGTGTGTGTGTGTGTGTGTGTGTGTGTGTGTGTGTGTGTGTGTGTGTGTGACTGAGTGTGTGTGAGTGTGTGTGTGTGTGTGTGTGTGTGTGTGTGTGTGTGTGTGTGTGTGTGTGTGTGTGTGTGTGTGTGTGTGTGTGTGTGTGTGTGTGTGTGTGTGTGTGTGTGTGTGTGTGTGTGTGTGTGTGTGTGTGTGTGTGTGTGTGTGTGTGTGTGTGTGTGTGTGTGTGTGTGTGTGTGTGTGTGTGTGTGTGTGTGTGTGTGTGTGTGTGTGTGTGTGTGTGTGTGTGTGTGTGTGTGTGTGTGTGTGTGTGTGTGTGTGTGTGTGTGTGTGTGTGTGTGTGTGTGTGTGTGAGTGTGTGTGTGTCTGTGTGTGTGTGTGTGTGTCTGTGTGTGTGTGTGTGTGTGTGTGTGTGTGTGTGTGTGTGTGTGTGTGTGACTGAGTGTGTGTGAGTGTGTGTGTGTGTGTGTGTGTGTGTGTGTGTGTGTGTGTGTGTGTGTGTGTGTGTGTGTGTGTGTGTGTGTGTGTGTGTGTGTGTGTGTGTGTGTGTGTGTGTGTGTGTGTGTGTGTGTGTGTGTGTGTGTGTGTGTGTGTGTGTGTGTGTGTGTGTGTGTGTGTGTGTGTGTGTGTGTGTGTGTGTGTGTGTGTGTGTGTGTGTGTGTGTGTGTCTCTGTGTGTGTGTGTGTGTGTGTGTGTGTGTGTGTGTGTGTGTGTGTGTGTGTGTGTGTGTGTGTGTGTGTGTGTGTGTGTGTGTGTGTGTGTGTGTGTGTGTGTGTGTGTGTGTGTGTCTCTGTGTGTGTGTGTGTGTGTGTGTATGTCTCTGTGTGTGTATGTCTCTCTGTGTGTGTGTGTGTGTGTGTGTGTGTGTGTGTGTGTGTGTGTGTGTGTGTGTGTGTGTGTGTGTGTGTGTGTGTGTGTGTGTGTGTGTGTGTGTGTGTGTGTGAGAGTGTGTGTGTGTGTAAATGGGATCAGCAGTCTCCTCATCCCAGAGAGAACAGGAGGATTGTTATCTGCTTCAGACTGCTGCTGGAAGAAAACCCGATGCAGCAGAAACACAGTTTCCATCACAGACAGCAGAGAATCATGGAAGCTAAAGTTCTGCAGAGGACATTAACAATCTTTTAATATTCTTTATTTGGCAGAAAACAGGAAACATTTCACAGAAATAAATTAAAAAAACATAAAAACATATCAAGTTGACTCCAAAAAGAAGAAGAACATCTGGACAAGGTCGTGTGTGTGGAGGTCACTGCCTGTCTTTCCACCTGCCCTGGTGTCAGCACCCTTTAATAATTCAGCTGCACATCTCGCATTACGTCGGCATGGAAACAGTCCATCATGCAGCAGTGGCGCTGAAACCTGACACTGGCGTGTTGACAGACACTGTAGAAGCACCAACCTCTCTTTTTCCATAGCTGCTGTCCACCTCCTGCATTCTACCTCCATCACCTCCTCACCCACCTGCAGCTCCACCCTTCTGGACCGGCCGCCACTCAGTTTCTCCTCTTCCTCCTCCCCCCAACAGGAGGACGAGGAGGATTGGGGAGTGTAATCACACTTTCTGTGGCTGCAAGTGTCTCAGTGAAGCCCTCGAGATGATTGTTTTCAAATCCCAACACCCTCTCACACACACACACACACACACACACACACACACACACACACACACACACACACACAGTCACACACACACACACACACACACACACACACACACACACACACACACACACACACACACACACACACACACACACACACACACACACACACACACACACACACACACACACACACACACACACACACACACACACACACACACACACACACACACACACACACACACACACACACACACACACACACACACACACACACACACACACACACACACACACACACACACACACACACACACACACACACACACACACACACACACACACACACACACACACACACACACACACACACACACACACACACACACACACACACACACACACACACACACACACACACACACACACACACACACACACACACACACACACACACACACACACACACACACACACACACACACACACACATACACACATATACACACACAGATATACACACACACACACACAGATATATACACACACACACACACAGATATATACACACACACACACACACACACACACACACACACACACACACACACACACACACACACACACACACACAAAACATCCTGAACAGACAAGGCAAATCTGGATTTTTGCAGTTATTTGTAAAATCTTGTGCAAATAACGAAAGCAACAAATCATTGAGGACCAATCAGGTGCTGTCATGACGGCACCATTTGATGGATATGAAAACATTTAAATGTATAAATGTGATCTATCTGATCAGCATCAGTTCATCATGGATCAGAAGCCTTTAGAATAAACATGCAGCTTCCTTCACTGTGAACCAGGAGCCGTGTGCTCTGCTGTGCTCATGTACAGTGGGTACGGACAGTATTCAGACCCCTTCACATTTTTCACTCTTTGTTTCATTGCAGCCATTTGCTAAAATCAAAAAAGTTCATTTTATTTCTCATTAATGTACACTCAGCACCCCATCTTGACAGAAAAAAACAGAAATGTAGAAATTTGTGCAAATTTATTTAAAAAGAAAACCTGAAATATCACATGGTCATAAGTATTCAGACCCTTTGCTGTGACACTCATATTTAACTCACATGCTGTCCATTTCTTCTGATCCTCCTTGAGATGGTTCTACTCCTTCATTGGAGTCCAACTGTGTTTAATTAAACTGATTGGACTTGATTAGGAAAGGCACACACACCTGTCTATATAAGACCTTACAGCTCACAGTGCATGTCAGAGCAAATGAGAATCATGAGGTCGAAGGAACTGTCCAAGGAGCTCAGAGACAGAATTGTGGCAAGGCACAGATCTGGCCAAGGTTACAAAATAATTTCTGCAGCACTCAAGGTTCCTAAGAGCACAGTGGCCTCCATAATCCTTAAATGGAAGAAGTTTGGGACGACCAGAACTCTTCCTAGACCTGGCCGTCCAGCCAAACTGAGCAATCGTGGGAGAAGAGCCTTGGTGAGAGAGGTAAAGAAGAACCCAAAGATCACTGTGGCTGAGCTCCAGAGATGCAGTAGGGAGATGGGAGAAAGTTCCACAAAGTCAACTATCACTGCAGCCCTCCACCAGTCGGGGCTTTATGGCAGAGTGGCCCGACGGAAGCCTCTCCTCAGTGCAAGACATATGAAAGCCCGCATAGAGTTTGACAAAAAACACATGAAGGACTCCCAGACTATGAGAAATAAGATTCTCTGGTCTGATGAGACCAAGATTGAACTTTTTGGCGTTAATTCTAAGCGGTATGTGTGGAGAAAACCAGGCACTGCTCATCACCTGCCCAATACAATCCCAACAGTGAAACATGGTGGTGGCAGCATCATGCTATGGGGGTGTTTTTCAGCTGCAGGGACAGGACGACCGGTTGCAATTGAAGGAAAGATGAATGCGGCCAAGTACAGAGATATCCTGGAAGAAAACCTCTTCCAGAGTGCTCTGGACCTCAGACTGGGCCGAAGGTTCACCTTCCAACAAGACAATGACCCGAAGCACACAGCTAAAATAACAAAGGAGTGGCTTCGGAACAACTCTGTGACCATTCTTGACTGGTCCAGCCAGAGCCCTGACCTAAACCCAATTGAGCATCTCTGGAGAGACCTGAAAATGGCTGTCCACCAACGTTCACCATCCAACCTGACGGAACTGGAGAGGATCTGCAAGGAAGAATGGCAGAGGATCCCCAAATCCAGGTGTGAAAAGCTTGTTGCATCATTCCCAAGAAGACTCATGGCTGTACGAGCTCAAAAGGGTGCTTCTACTCAATACTGAGCAAAGGGTCTGAATATTTATGACCATGTGATAGTTCAGTTTTTCTTTTTTAATAAATTTGCACAAATTTCTACATTTCTGTTTTTTTCTGTCAAGATGGGGTGCTGAGTGTACATTAATGAGAAATGAAATGAACTTTTTTGATTTTAGCAAATGGCTGCAATGAAACAAAGAGTGAAAAATTTAAAGGGGTCTGAATACTTTCCGTACCCACTGTACAACATGTATGTGACGTGGTTTGGTCCCGTGACTCCTGCATCGTGGAGCTCACATGTATTTTGTTGCTACACGAACATGCCCGTGTGCTGCTGCGCGTCTCCTCACTCATGTTGTCCCGAACGCTCCCGACTCATCCTGCTCTGATTAACATGAAGCCTGTCGGTCTGTTTGATTTCATCTGAGAGCTCAAAGTCAGGAAACACAGAAAGTGTGATGACTCATGTCAGAGGCAGGAAGGGTGGAGAGGAGCTGTCAGGACAGATCGGCATGACTCACCAACCACGTGTGTGTGTGTGTGTGTGTGTGTGTGTGTGTGTGTGTGTGTGTGTGTGTGTGTGTGTGTGTGTGTGTGTGTGTGTGTGTGTGTGTGTGTGTGTGTGTGTGTGTGTGTGAGAGAGAGTGTGTGTGTGTGTGTGTGTGTGTGTGTGTGTGTGTGTGTGTGTGTGTGTGTGTGTGTGTGTGTGTGTGTGTGAGAGAGAGAGTTTAAGGTGTGTGTGTGTGTGTGTGTGTGTGTGTGTGTGTGTGTGTGTGTGTGTGTGTGTGTGTGTGTGTGTGTGTGTGTGTGTGTGTGTGTGTGTGTGTGTGTGTGATCTGTGTGATCTGTGTGTGTGTGTGTGTGAGAGAGTTTAAGGTGTGTGTGTGTGTGTGTGTGTGTGTGTGTGTGTGTGTGTGTGTGTGTGTGTGTGTGTGTGTGTGAGAGAGAGTTTAAGGTGTGTGTGTGTGTGTGTGTGTGTGTGTGTGTGTGTGTGTGTGTGTGTGTGTGTGTGTGTGTGTGTGTGTGTGTGTGTGTGTGTGTGTGTGTGTGTGTGTGTGTGTGTGTGTGTGTGTGTGTGTGTGTGTGTGTGTGTGTGTGTGTGTGTGTGTGTGTGTGTGTGTGTGTGTGTGTGTGTGTGTGTGTGTGTGTGAGAGAGAGTTTAAGGTGTGTGTGTGTGTGTGTGTGTGTGTGTGTGTGTGTGTGTGTGTGTGTGTGTGTGTGTGTGTGTGTGTGTGTGTGTGTGTGTGTGTGTGTGTGTGTGTGTGTGTGTGTGTGTGTGTGTGTGTGTGTGTGTGTGTGTGTGTGTGTGAGAGAGAGAGAGAGAGAGAGTTTGAGGTGTTCACTGACCCCTCTGTCTCCCTATCCTCTGTCTCCCTGTCCTCTGTCTCCCTGTCCTCAGCTCTGCATGCCCAAAGGTCTGTCGTTCCGAACGCAGGCGGAGCGGCGGTGTTCTCAGTTCCACTCCTTCATCATCACCAGGGAGGACGGTTCTCGGACCTACGGCTTCGTGCACACCTTCTACGAGGAGGTGACCAGCCCTCAGATCTGCTCTGCCATGCAGACGCTCTATCAGATGCACCACGCAGAGCACAGCTCAGCCGACCCCCCTCGTCCTCGTCCTCCTCCTCCTCCTCCTCCAGCATGGACTCTCTGGCCAGCAGCTTGGACGAGGCCGACCCCCCCGCCTCCTCCTCCTCGTCTTCGCCCCGTGCGGCCGGCAGCTACGACTCGTCGCGGGACACCCTCTACGTGTCCAAGGCTCTGTGTCTGATCACGCCCATGCCCTTCATGCACGCCTGCCGCCGTTTCCTGTCGCAGCTGCACCGGGCCGTCACGGCCGCCCCCGCCCCCCGCTACCACTGGAGAGCTACATCCACAACATCCTGTACGAGGTGCCGCTGCCCGCTCCGGGACGCTCCCTCAAGTTCCACGGCGTCTACGAGCCCATCGTGTGCCAGCGGCCCGGCCCGGGAGAGCTGCCGCTGGCCGACTTCCCGCTGGCTGAGACATTCAGCCTGCTGGGAGTCGACAGCCTGGTCCAGGTGTTCACCTGCACCCTGCTGGAGATGCAGATCCTGCTCTACTCTCAGGGTAGGTACACACACACATGGCTGGCAGCTCTGGCTGCATCTGTTAACAGAACCAGGATCAGAGGTGGGCGGAGCATCTGTTAACAGACTGGGATCAGAGGTGGGCGGAGCATCTGTTAACAGAACCAGACTCAGAGGTGGGCGGAGCATCTGTTAATAGAACCAGACTCAGAGGTGGGCGGAGCATCTGTTAACAGAACCAGACTCAGAGGTGGGCGGAGCATCTGTTAATAGAACCAGACTCAGAGGTGGGCGGAGCATCTGTTAATAGAACCAGACTCAGAGGTGGGCGGAGCATCTGCTTCGACCGGTTGGGGTGAGAGGAGAGCAGAGAGAGAAAAGGACAGCATAGAGATACAAGAGAAGAACTGTTGGTGGAGACTGGTTTTATTTCCAGTCTGTAGTTTATATCCAGTCACACACAGACACAAAGACACACACACACACACACACACACACACACACACACACACACACACACACACACACACACACACACACACACACACACACACACACACACACACATCCTCACACACACACACGCACACACACTCACACATACACACATACACACAGCCTGGTGCAACCTGGTGTCTCCTTCTGTCCCCGTCCTCATGTCCTGTGTCTCTTTCTGTCCCCAGACTACCAGCGTCTGATGACGGTGGCCGAGGGCATCACCACGCTGCTGTTCCCCTTCCAGTGGCAGCACGTGTACGTCCCCATCCTGCCCGCCTCCCTGCTGCATTTCCTGGACGCTCCTGTCCCCTACCTGATGGGCCTGCAGTCCAAAGAGGGGACGGACCGCTCCAAGCTGGAGCTTCCTCAGGAGGTAGATCACCTGACCCAGTCTCTGTGGGGTTGTTAGATGGATGGAGGTATCTCTGCAGCTTCAGGCTCTTCCTCCTCCTCCATCTCCTCCCCCGTCTCCTCCTCCTCCATCTCCTCCTCCTCCGTGGGCTCCTCTATTCCTGCTCAGAAAACCTGTCATGAAGGGGTGAGGATGAGGATGTTATCTTCAGAGCTCGGTGGAGCGATGAAGAGTCTCTGAGCTGAATGTGTTTTTATGATTAGAAGAACTGAGAAGATGGACTCAGGTTTAACAGAAGGACCTCACAAGGACAGAGAGACAAGCAGCTGTGTGCTGCAAGGACTCCTGTTCAAGGCCACTGAACACACACACACACACAGAGACACACACACACACACACACACACACACACACACACACACACACACACACACACACACACACTGAACACACTGAACACACACACACACACACAGACATACACACACACACACACACACACACACACACACACACTGAACACACACACACACACACACACACAGAGACATACACACACACACACACACACACACACACACACACACACACACACACACACACACACACACACAAAGAGACATACACACACAGAGACATACACACACACACACACACACACACACACAGACACACACACACACACACACACACACACACACACACACACACACACACACACACACACACACACACACACACACACACACACACACACACACAGAGAGAGACATACAGACAGAGAGACATACACACACACACACACACACACACACAGAGACACACACACACACAGAGGCATTCTCACACACACACACACACACACACACACACACACACACACACACACACACACACACACACACACACACACACACACACACACACACACACACACACACACACACACACACACACACACACACAATGTGTATTCATGTGTTCAGAAGAGATAAGGCCTCTAACAAAGCAGAACATCCAGACTTGCCTGCTTCCGGCTCTGCTCACATCCCCCTGACTCCCAGCGCTCGTTAATCCGGCCCGGTCCGTACGGATGCTAATTGCCCCCCCACCCCTCCCTCCCCACCCCATCCCCCGGTGCTAACCCAGAAAGAGGATGCTGATGAACGAGGGTTTAAAGAGGATCAGAGAGAGGAACCAGGTTTAACTGATGAGTGTTGGCGTCGTTGACCCGGTTGGTTATGGATCATCCTCCACTGGATGTGTACTAGATGTGTACTGGATGTGTACTGGATGTGTACCATGTGTACTGGATGTGTACCAGATGTGTACCGGATGTGTCCTGGATGTGTACCGGATGTGTACCGGATGTGTACCATGTGTACTGGATGTGTATTGGATGTGTACCATGTGTACTGGATGTGTACGGGATGTGTATCATGTGTACTAGATGTGTATTAGATGTGTACTGGATGTGTACCATGTGTACTGGATGTCTACTGGATGTGAACTGGATGTGTACCATGTGTACTGGATGTGTATTGGATGTGTACCATGTGTACTGGATGTGTACCGGATGTGTACGGGATGTGTATCATGTGTACTAGATGTGTATTAGATGTGTACTGGATGTGTACCATGTGTACTGGATGTCTACTGGATGTGAACTGGATGTGTACTGGATGTGTACCATGTGTACTGGATGTGTACTGGATGTGTACCATGTGTACTGGATGTGTACCGGATGTGTACTGGATGTGGACCATGTGTACTGGATGTGTACCATGTGTACTGGATGTGTACTGGATGTGTACCATGTGTACTGGATGTGTACTAGATGTGTACTGGATGTGTACCATGTGTACTGGATGTGTACCGGATGTGTACTGGATGTGGACCATGTGTACTGGATGTGTACTGGATGTGTCCTGGATGTGTACTGGATGTGTACCGGATGTGGACCATGTGTACTGGATGTGGACCATGTGTACTGGATGTGTACTGGATGTGTACCGGATGTGTACCATGTGTACTGGATGTGTACTGGATGTGTACGGGATGTGTCCTGGATGTGTACTGAATGTGTACCGGATGTGGACCATGTGTACTGGATGTGGACCATGTGTACTGGATGTGTCCTGGATGTGTACCGGATGTGGACCAAGTGTACTGGATGTGTACCGGATGTGTACTGGATGTGGACCATGTGTACTGGATGTGTACTGGATGTGTACCGGATGTGTACCATGTGTACTGGATGTGTACTGGATGTGTCCTGGATGTGTACTGGATGTGTACTGGATGTGTACCGGATGTGTACTGGATATGGACCATGTGTACTGGATGTGTACTGGATGTGTCCTGGATGTGTACCGGATGTGTACTGGATGTGTACCGGATGTGTACTGGATGTGTACCATGTGTACTGGATGTGTCCTGGGTGTGAACTGGATGTGTACTGGATGTGTACCATGTGTACTGGATGTGTACTGGATGTGTACGGGATGTGTACTGGATGTGGACCATGTGTACTGGATGTGTACCGGATGTGTACCATGTGTACTGGATGTGTACTGGATGTGTACTGGATATGGACCATGTGTACTGGATGTGTACTGGATGTGTACCGGATGTGTACTGGATGTGTACCATGTGTACTGGATGTGTACTGGATGTGTACTGGATGTACTCTTTCATCTGTCTGTCACATACAGATCTGATTCTGCTTTTTGAGGATCTAAATATGAGCATCATGGTAATATTATGGGTAGAAAGGTAGAGTTCTGTTTTTCTAATATTAATGTCCGTCTCCTTCTGTCTCCGTCCGTCTCTGTCCCAGGCCAACCTGTGTTTTGTGGACATCGACAACCACTACATCGAGCTTCCAGAGGACTTCCCTCAGCTGCCCAACAGGACCGAGTTCGTCCAGGAGCTCAGCGAGGTTCTGCTGAGCTGCGGCATCTCTGCCACCGCGGGCGCCCCGCCCCGGACCCGGTCCCGGCCCGGCAGCACCCCGTCCACGCCGGGTCGGGAGCGAAAGACCGCAGCGCTCCGTCAGCTGGAGGATGACGGGCGTAACGGGAACCTAGCGGGGGAGGAGCTGGCGGTTCTGGAGCTGCTGCAGGGGAACGCCACGCTGGAGAGGCTGCGGTCGCTCACCAGACGTACCGGGGTGACGGTGGCCCGCGTGGACGCCCTGAGGGCCGGAGTCAAAGGTCACGGCACAGAGGGTCCCGAGGGACGGACCGCCGCCGAGGAAGATGAGCTGAGGAACGCCAAGCTGAACGTCCAGCTGAGGGAGGTGTTCGCAGGACGCTTCACCACCATGTTCGCAGACTACGAGGCCTTCGTCATTCAGAGCGCCCCGGACCTGGAGGGATGGCTCACCAACCGGGAGCAGATGCACAACTTTGACAAGGTGGGCAACACACACACACACACACACACACACACACACACACACACACACACACACACACACACACACACACACACAGACACACACGCACACACGCACACACACACACACAAATACACAAACACGCACAACACTAACCCACACAACACAGACACACACAACACAAACAACACACATACAACACACAATACACAAACACACACACACACTAACACAAACACACAACACACGCAAACAGAACAACACACAAATACAGACACACAAACAACACAAATATACAAACAACACAAATACACACACAAACAGACAAACACACACACACACACACACAAACAGGCACTCATATACAAACACACACACACACACAAACAACACACACAAACACACACAACACACTAACACACAAACACACAACACAAACACACAAAACACAAACAACACAAATACAAAAACACACAACACAAAGACACACTAACACACAAAACAAACACAACACAAAGACACACAACACACAAACACACACAAACACACAACACACACAACACAAACAAACACACACAAACACACACAACACACCCAACACAAACAAACACACTCTAACACAAACAACATACATACAACACACAATACACAAACACACACACACACACACACACACTAACACAAACACACAACACACACAAACAGAACAACACACAAATACAGACACACAAACAACACAAACAAATATACAAACAACACAAATACACACACAAACAGACAAACACACACACACACACACACACACACACACACACACACACACACACACACACACACACACACACACACACACACACACAGACAGACACATCTCTTCATCATCAGTTCCTGAGTTCTGGTGTTGGTTCAGAGTTCTTGGAGACGTCTCCGTCCTGTCTCCGTCCAACTCTGGAAGAAGAGCCTCCTCCTCTTCACTCCTCTTCCTCCCAATCCTCCTCACCACTCCTGGAGACGTGTTCTTGGAGACGTTCAGGACGTCTCCGTCCAACTCTGGAAGAAGAGCCTCCTCCTCACCGCTCCTCCTTATCAGGAGCATCATTTATCTTTGAGGGTCGGAGTGAAACCACGGAGCTCTGCTGGACCTTCTGAGGCGTCTGAGGACAAACGCTCACTTCTAATGACCCAAACTGCGTCGCCATGGTAACAGGGTTCTCCAACACGACAACACCATCGTAGCTCCTCGCCGGATCGTCTCCCTGAAACTTCTCACTGTTCCACACAAACGTTCACAAACTTTCATGTTCGCTCTCTGATCAAGTTTCAGGTGTGAAACATCGCCGACGCACCAGGAACTGATGATGATGATGATGGTGATGATGATGATGATGATGATGATGATGATGATGATGATCAGGAGATGATGTTTGTACCAGTTCCTCATCGGGGTTTTATCTTCATGCTGCTGGTTCACGATCAGCCGTCTCACAACGTATTGATCTCCCCTCGTATTCAGAGCATGTCCCTTCTGAAACACAATCAGCTGCACAGCGTCTGCTGGTGAGAGTACATGAATATTAGTACTTTGCATTTAAACACTTATTTTCCCGACAGTTTCCAGTAGTTCACATTATAACATTCACAGTGAAGCAGCTGCAGAACGTCACGTTGAAACAGGCTGTGCTGCATATCACCCAACAGAGATGCTCTGTAATTTATCTGCACCTCATTATTCTTGAGAAATGATTTATTGGTGTGTCTCCAGGCTTCGTTCCTGTCCGACCAGCCCGAGCCCTACCTCCCCTTCCTGTCCCACTTCATTGAGACTCAGATGTTCGCCACCTTCATCGACAACAAGATCATGTCCCAGTGGGAGGAGAAGGAGCCGCTGCTCCGTGTCTTCGATGCTCGCATTGACAAGGCACGCATGTACAACGTCCGCGCCCCCAGCCTCCGCTCCTCCAGCTACCAGCGCTGCTCCATCCTCAAGGAGGCCGGTGAGTCCAGCAGGGACTGAGTGATGTCACGGAGGGTCGGCAGGGACTGAGTGATGTCACGGAGGGTCAGCAGGGACTCGGTGATGTCACGGAGGGTCGGCAGGGACTGAGTGAGGTCACGGAGGGTCAGCAGGGACTCGGTGAGGTCACGGAGGGTCGGCAGGGACTCGGTGATGTCACGGAGGGTCGGCAGGGACTCGGTGAGGTCACGGAAGGTCAGCAGGGACTCGGTGATGTCACGGAGGGTCAGCAGGGACTCGGTGATGTCACGGAGGGTCGGCAGGGACTGAGTGATGTCACGGAGGGTCAGCAGTGACTCGGTGAGGTCACGGAGGGTCAGCAGGGACTCGATGAGGTCACGGAGGGTCGGCAGGGATATGTGCCATATGTTTGTCTTTTTTTTTTTTTTTAGGGACCTGAAAAGGGGAAAAGTTGTAGCAGAGCCAGCACACCCACTGTGGAGGGTTGCCTAATTTATTTGTTGAGAGCACCACCTTGCAGACGTGGTGACAAGCTGGGGGAAAAAAAAGTGCAAAACTGATGTGCTCAGTGCGTCTTTGATTGTGTATTTGTGGATGCTATGAATCAGACTTTACTTTGGATTCAAGTTTTGTCTACTACATCGACCAGGTTTTTAATTTTCTTTATTCTGGGGCTTGTATGCAATCTACCAATCATGGCTCAACATGTAATGTGTTGGCACTTGCTGTAACAAAACATTTTGGTTGGTTTTTGGGTCGGCAGGGACTGAGTGATGTCACGGAGGGTCAGCAGGGACTGAGTGATGTCACGGAGGGTCAGCAGGGACTGAGTGAGGTCACGGAGGGTCAGCAGGGAATCGGTGATGTCACGGAGGGTCGGCAGGGACTCGGTGAGGTCACGGAGGGTCGGCAGGGACTGAGTGATGTCACGGAGGGTCAGCAGGGACTGAGTGAGGTCACGGAGGGTCAGCAGGGACTGAGTGATGTCACGGAGGGTCAGCAGGGACTGAGTGAGGTCACGGAGGGTCAGCAGGGAATCGGTGATGTCACGGAGGGTCGGCAGGGACTCGGTGAGGTCACGGAGGGTCGGCAGGGACTGAGTGATGTCACGGAGGGTCAGCAGGGACTCGGTGATGTCACGGAGGGTCGGCAGGGACTTGGTGAGGTCACGGAGGGTCAGCAGGGACTCGGTGAGGTCACGGAGGGTCAGCAGGGACTGAGTGATGTCACGGAGGGTCGGCAGGGACTGAGTGATGTCACGGAGGGTCAGCAGGGACTTGGTGATGTCACGGAGGGTCGGCAGGGACTGAGTGATGTCACGGAGGGTCGGCAGGGACTCGGTGAGGTCACACTGGCCCTGTTGGTGCTTTAATAGTGTCAAAGACGCAGGCTGGTGATGAGTAGAAAGTGTTTTCTTGTCATTGAAAAGTCTTGTTAGCTCCAACATTGAAGGTGTTCCCAGCAGTAATAACTCCCTTCAATAATGTCACTATAAACAGTATCCTGGTCATGTGACTGTCACCCACCTCCTGCTGTGATCTGACCCGGTTCTGTCCCGTCAGCAGCTCAGGCCGTGGAGCAGCGTCTGATGAAGATCGACCACACGGCCATCCACCCTCACCTGCTGGACATGAAGATCGGTCAGGGCCGCTATGAGCAGGGCTTCTTCCCCAAGCTGCAGGCCGACGTGCTCAACACGGGGCCGGCCAACAACAAGTGAGTCCGCCTCCTCCTGGTGACGAAAGGTCACAGGTGAAGGGGCGGGGCTAGATGTGTCACCTGACTCTGCATCTGTTTCAACAGACTTTCACATTGTGTTCATCAAAGAAAACAAATGTGATGTTGTAAATGTGACCAGCTCATAACTACCAGAATATATTGCGTAATAATGACATCATGACTGACAGGACAGAAACTGGCAGCAGTGTTTTACCGCTTGGGGCCATTTTTTCTTTAATTGGGGTAAAAATTATTTTATATTTATTCAGCTCTTTGTAATGCACAATATTCTCTCGAAAATATAAACAAAAAAGTGATTCACAATGAAAGCACAACTTTAATGTGAGCAGAGTTTCCACACTGAAGCTGTGAGCCCGACTGGACAGAACCAGTGGTGCCGGTTCAACCCGTTAAAAGTTGTTCTGGCTGTAAGAGAGGTACAGAGGAAGACATGAGGCTCAGCAGGAAGTTAGTGTAAAAATCTGAATCATAACTCTCCAACATGATTGACATATTTTAGACTGGATGTAACTTGTCCATCATAAACAAACCTTCAGAAACCTGTTTAGAAACCAGAGAAACAAAATGTCTGTTTATGTTTTTATGTTTTCTTCACTATCAAAGTAATTCACTCGTTGTCGTCAGTATATCATGCCACACAGGGAGGCTGTGGCTCAGTTGGTAGAGTGGGTTGCACATTAATCAGAAGGTTGGTGGTTCAATCCCCAGCTCCTCCTGTCCACATCCATAAGTGTCCTTGAGCAAGACACTGAACCTTAATTTGCTCCCGATGTTGTATCACCGGTGTGTTGTAAGTCGCTTTGGATAAAAGCATCAATGTAATGTAATATATCCAAAGATAAGCAACAAAAACACACTGTTAGCAGCCCAAAGTTCACATCTGTTCACAGAGTGAAGACTCACATTCATTATGTAGAAAAACAGGATCAAATCTAATGCAAAAAATATATGAAACTACATTACCCATGATTCACTGACTCCAACCAAACCAGGGGAAGAGAAGGAAGTAAACCATCCATCCTGGAATCAGACTGAATCTACATGCGCCCTCTAGTGGCCGTAGTCATTATGACAGGAGCAGATGATCATAACAGTCAGGAGTATAATATCACAACGTTCACCACGTGTTTATCGTTGTTACCGTGACAACGAGGGTCCGGTACCTCTGTCTCTGGTATCATCCAAAAGTTACAGTATATACTCTACGTTGTTGGTAATGACCTCCTGAACCCACCAGCCGGGTCAGTCGGCCTGTACTGAACCATAGAGCTGCAGCAGGATGATAACCATCTCAATCATTATTATTATTATTATTATTATTATTATTATCATCATCATCATTATAAACATTGGGTTTAGTGCTGTCTGAAGAGCTCTAAAGGATTATTGAAACAGTTGACAGTTGACTGGAGGTGTGTTCATCTCAGACTGTTCATTAAAGTTGCTGATGTCAGCAGCCTAAGCTGGAAAATTATTTCAACACGGCATTTTATAATTGACATATAAACAATCACACATCCTTTTTTAGGCATTAAAGTTCTAAATATGACAAATACTTTGATCTAATAATAGACCAAAGACAACATATCAAGTGTTGAAATGGAGAAATTTTATTTTTTTTATAAAAATATATATGCTTATTTTGGATTTGGGGTTGTATACCTGGTACAGATGCAGGATGATAACCTGTTCTTCAAACATCTGTACGATGCATCAAACTGATGGGTCCCAAGTACATCAGTGATTTGAAGACTCTCCTCTCTGTGTGACTCACAGGAACACCTTAGTGTGAATGTCACATTGCTGATGAATTTAAAATCATCTTTAACAGTGCGAGTGCTCTGATCGGTTGATTGGTTGGTCTGTTGGTCCTCAGGTGGTCTCACAGGACAGCGACAGCTCAGCGCAGGAAGGATCGCCATAGACACCAGACGGAGCACCTGAACCTGGACAACGAGTTGAAAGAGGTAGGACACTCTGGGTAGCCGCCCTCTGTAGCCCCGCCCCACTCTGTAGCCCCGCCCCCCATTCTTTAAGGTCAGCTCTTTTCGTGTCACGTCTGCTTTTCATTTTGATTTATTGTTTCTTTCTGTTTGAGCTCTTTGTTTCATTTTATTTGTTTCTTACTTTACGTGCCTTCCGCCTTCTCTGTTTTCTTTTCCGTTCTTCTCTCTTGGTTCTGTCCTCTCCCGTCTGCTCGTGTGTCCCGGTCCGGTCCGGTCGGGGGTCGGGTTGCACCGCTCCTCCTCCTCCAGCAGGTGGAGTGCTGTCTGGTCCTGCAGAACTCCATGGCGTTCTGGGAGTGGGACAACGCGTCCCCCCCGCCAGTCAAACCGCCTAAAAAATCCGCCTCTGCGTCCTGCCTGGTATGTGCAGGAGCTGCCCACCCCCCTTCTCTCTCAGCTCCCGTCTGCTGTAACTCAGCTGGTGTGGATTTGTTTAAAGGTCCTATTTTATATAAATTCAGATCTCATCTCTGTTCTGGTTATAAAGCAGGTCAAGTTCTATAAATGCTGTGAAAGCAACTGTGCTGTTTGGACTTCAGAAAGTTTATGATGTCAGAAACACGGGTCAATCTATCGTAGAGATATCGAGCTAAAAGACTGCTGAAAGGCTGTGTTTGAGTCAGCCAATCAGAAGAGAGTGTCACTAGTCAGAGCATCTTAAAGGCACAGACACTAAATCCAGAAGCTGAGGAGATGTAGAACTACACTGAGATGATTCACAGTGGCTAAGTTTAAAATATGGACCTTAAAAGTTATAATCCATACCATTTCAGTCCTGGTGATACCTGTAGTTTCCATGGCAACAGCAAATGCAATGTAATACCTCAGCTGTGCAACCAGTCACACAGAGGCTGTTTGAATGAAGAACTTTATGCTGCACACAGAGTGCAGTTGGTGACCTGCTTCCTTTCCCATTTCCTGTTTCCTGCTTCCTGCTTCCTGCTTCCTGCTTCCTGCTTCCGTGGCGGCTGCTGCTTTCACCTCGAATCACTGCAGGTTCTCAACTCAACTACAGTCAGGAGGAACTAAACCAATGTTATCTGTCAAGAACACAGTTTAATGAAAGAATATGGACGCTTTATGTTATTAAAAAAAAAAAGTAATATTAGGAGCAGGGAGGATAGAAATGTAGTTGTGTCTGCAGTGGGACACTCACCTGTTCCTGGAGGACAGCCTTCACCTCCTCCTGTCTCACACACTGTCCTGTCTTACAGGCTGTCCCGTCTCAAACGCTGTCCCATCTCACACACCGTCTGTTACTGACCGTCTGTTACTGACTGTCTGTTGCCATCTGTTACTGACCGTCTGTTACCGTCTGTTACTGACTGTCTGTTACTGACCGTCTGTTACCGTCTGTTACTGACTGTCTGTTACTGACCGTCTGTTACCGTCTATGTCTGACCATCTGTGTCTGACCGTCTGTTACTGACCGTCTGTTACCGTCTGTTACAGTCTGTTACCGTCTGTTACTGACTGTCTGTTACCGTCTGTGTCTGACCGTCTGTTACTGACTGTCTGTTACCGTCTGTTACTGACTGTCTGTTACCGTCTGTGTCTGACCGTCTGTTACTGACCGTCTGTTACCGTCTGTTACTGACTGTCTGTTACCATCTGTTACTGACCGTCTGTTACCATCTGTGTCTGACCGTCTGTTACTGACTGTCTGTTACCGTCTGTGTCTGACCATCTGTGTCTGACCGTCTGTTACTGACCGTCTGTTACTGTCTGTTACCGTCTGTTACTGACTGTCTGTTACGTCTGTGTCTGACCGTCTGTTACTGACCGTCTGTTACCGTCTGTTACTGACTGTCTGTTACTGTCTGTGTCTGACCGTCTGTTACTGACTGTATGTTACCGTCTGTGTCTGACCGTCTGTGTCTGACCGTCTGTTACTGACTGTATGTTACCGTCTGTGTCTGACCGTCTGTGTCTGACCGTCTGTTACTGACCGTCTGTTACCGTCTGTTACTGACTGTCTGTTACTGTCTGTGTCTGACCGTCTGTGTCTGACCGTCTGTTACTGACTGTATGTTACCGTCTGTGTCTGACCGTCTGTTACTGACCGTCTGTTACCTCCAGAAGTACATGCAGGAGGCCCGTGGTCTGGGGAAGAACCTGCGGCAGCCCAAACTGTCGGACCTGTCGCCGGCCGTCATCGCTCAGACCAACTGGAAGTTCGTTGAAGGTCTGCTGAAGGAGTGTCGCATGAAGGTGAACCACATGAGCACGTAGAGATGACCTCTGACCGCTGACCTCTGACCTTTGACCTGGTGGTGCAGCCGCTCACTGTTCACTTCCTGTTATTCTCAGACACAGAACGTCTCCAGCAGAGAAACAAACACACTGAAACAAGAAAAATGAAACAGGTAGTTCAGTTGGATCCTCAGTGGTTCCAGAGGGAGGAGGAGGAGGAGGAGGAGGAGGAGGAGGAGGAGGAGGAGGTTCAGACCTCCTGACTGATCACTGATGTGTGTCAGACATGAGAAAACATCCTAATTGTACAAACTTTGACATTAAAATATTTCGACTTTTGTGTTATTTGTGTTTTGTAATGATTTATTTCATGCAAGTGTCGGGTTTCACCCTGATGACGTTGTGACCTAATATAATAATAATAATAATAATAATAATAATAATAATAATATATAGTACAATTAAGAATCTCTTCACTCATACAACCAAGTTTAAATGTTCTTTCATTAATCAGAAAACTGGTGTGTTGGTGAAAACAGCTGATCTGCTCACATCATCATCATCATCATCATCATCATCATCACAAACTGTATGTGCAGTAATCACGTGTGTGTGTGTGTGTGTGTGTGTGTGTGTGTGTGTGTGTGTGTGTGTGTGTGTGTGTGTGTGTGTGTGTGTGTGTGTGTGTGTGTGTGTGTGTGTGTGTGTGTGTGTGTGTGTGTGTGTGTGCAGACCAAGCGTATGCTGGTGGAGAAGATGGGCCGGGAGGCGGTGGAGCTCGGCCATGGGGAGGTCAACATCACCGGCCTGGAGGAGAACACGCTGATCGCCAGTCTGTGTGACCTGCTGGAGAGGATCTGGAGTCATGGACTGCAGGTCAAACAGGTCAGTACACACACACACACACACACACACACACACACACACACACACACACACACACACACACACACACACACACACACACACACACACACACACACACACACACACACACAGTTTAATCTCTGGACTGTGTTGCTGATTGACACTCAGACATTATTGATCCTCTCTGTTTATAATCTGTCCTTCATCACTGAGTGCATCAGCTGCTGTAATGTGTGTGTTTGTTGTGTGTTTGTTGCGACTCTGACTCTCTGACACACTCTGTGACCTCTCAGGGGAAGTCGGCCCTGTGGTCCCACCTGCTGCACTACCAGGCCCGCGATGAGCGGCTGGAGCAGCTCGCCGAGTCACCAGGTAACACACACACACACACACACACACACACACACACACACACACACACACACACACACACACACACACACACACACACACACACACACACACCTCCCCTCCAGGTGTCAACATGTCCTCCTGTCCTCTGCAGCCCCTCAGGTCCCTGAGAGGAGGAAGTCTGACAGCTGCGTCGGGCTGCCGTCTCTCCGTGTGTCTCTGATCCACGATATGAGGTGTGTGATGATGACAGTATGATGATGTCACAAACCCTCTGCTCTGACTCCTCCCACTAACACTGACCTGCTCCGGGTCTATTCTGATTGTTACATCCTGTTTATTTATTATTATTATTATTATGGTTATTGTTGTAGTGACTCACTGATGGGGGAGGCGACTTGTGCAGGTCATTATACGTTTAAGTAGCAATAATTTATATGATTTCCATCTCTGTATTCCAGCTGTGGTATTGCAGCTTAAGACACGTCTGCATCGGCCTCTTTTTTCAGAAGCTACGAACACTTTTATGTCCAGACTGAGGTTGATCTCTGTTGTTGAAAGGCATTCTGGGAAGTGTAGGAAATCACTGACTGAAGTGGAACTGGTTCAGGAGTTCATCATTGCATGTTTACAGGCTGTCTGTCTCTCTGTCTGTCTGTCTCTCTCTTTGTCTCTTTGTCTCTCTGTCTGTCCACCTGTCTCCTCAGACACATCCAGAGTATGTCGGAGATAAAGACGGACGTGGGCCGAGCCCGAGCGTGGATCCGTCTGTCTCTGGAGAAGAAGCTGCTGTCTCAGCACCTCAAACAGCTGCTGTCCCGGCAGGCGCTGATCAAGTGAGCTTTTAATACATTAATACATCCATTGATGATGTGTTCTTCAGCAGTGTGTGACCCTGTGTGTGTGTGTGTGTGTGTGTGTGTGTGTGTGTGTGTGTGTGTGTGTGTGTGTGTGTGTGTGTGTGTGTGTGTGTGTGTGTGTGTGTGTGTGTGTGTGTGTGTGTGTGTGTGTGTGTGTGTGTGTGTGTGTGCAGGAAGCTGTACAAGCGCTACGCCTTCCTGCGCTGTGAGGAGGAGAAGGAGCAGTTCCTCTTCCACCTGTTGTCTCTGAACGCTGTTGACTACTTCTGCTTCACCAGCGTCTTCACCACCATCAGTGAGTCCTCCGTCAGCTTCACTTGACGGAGGAGGAGTTTCATACCTGCAGTTCAACTTTAAAAATATTCTGATGAAGAAATGATTAAAACTTGCAGGAAATGCACAGGAAGTCTTTCCTTTTCTATTTCCTGTAAGTTCTTTTAAAGGAGATTTAATAAAGTCGGGTTTCAATATTATAATTAGTAATAATTCTGTGAAGCTGTAATTTCATGATTCGACCCAGTTAAATATTGGGTTATGGGATGTTAGGGTTTTGTTCTCATGTTTTTGTCCTCCAGTGATCCCGTACCGGGTCGTTATCATCCCCATCAAGAAGCTGAGCAACGCCATGACCACCTCCAACCCCTGGGTGTGTGTGTCAGGGGAGCTGGGAGACTCGGGCATCATGCAGATCCCCAAGAATGTCCTGGAGATGACGTTTGACGTGAGTGCTGTGACCTTTGACCTCTCAGAAACTGAGCATGCACTGGGATGTGGTGTCCAGGCATGACGTTTGGTTTTCCTCTGTTTGGACTAATGCTATTTTCACCTCCTGTCACCGCATGTTAAACAGGGCTGTTGTTTTCATTCTTAATTCATCTGTCAGGTATTTACTGAACACAAGCAGACTGAGAGGTGACAGAGGAGAGCAGAGAGAGAAAAGAACAGCATAGAGACACAACAGTGGGCAGGAGGAGGGTCAGTAATTACAGATCAGAAACCTGCAGAAAGGAGGACACAAAGTTAATAAGATGCTGTAGTGAAATTTAAATGAATGTGGAGCCCAATATTGAGACTGTAGAGGGTGTCTGCCTCCTGAAAATAGATTGATTGATTTATGTTTTTCTGTCAATCGACTAACATTGCAGCTCTCCTATGAAAAATCACACTCTGCTTTCCAGTGTTGGAAAACATTTTAAAGCAGCTCACAGATCATCTACTTGTATTGATCTCCTATAAATCAGGTTTATTTTAACAAAATAAAGACAGATATCGGCTGCTGGCAGATTTTAAAGACGACATACTGTCGCATTTATTGCCTGTTATGATGCCATGAGGCCTGTTATGATGTCAGAGGTCCTGTTATGACGTCAGAGGTCCTGTTATGATGTTAAAGGTCCTGTTATGATGTCAGAGGTCCTATTATGACGTCAGAGGTCCTGTTATGATGTTAAAGGTCCTGTTATGATGCCAGAGGTCCTATTATGATGTCAGAGGTCCTGTTATGATGTCAGAGGTCCTGTTATGATGTCAGAGGTCCTATTATGACATCAGAGGTCCTATTATGATGTTAAAGGTCCTGTTATGATGCCAGAAGGTCCTGTTATGATGTCAGAGGTCCTGTTATGATGTCAGAGGTCCTATTATGATGTCAGAGGTCCTGTTATGATGTCAAAGGTCCTATTATGATGTCAGAGGTCCTGTTATGATGTCAGAAGGTCCTGTTATGATGTCAGAGTTCCTGTTATGATGTCAGAGGTCCTGCTATGATGTCCGAGGTCCTGTTATGATGTCAGAAGGTCCTATTATGACGTCAGAGGTCTTGTTATGATGTCAGAGGTCCTGTTATGATGTCAGAGGTCCTGTTATGATGTCAGACATGCTCACAGCTACTTCATCTTAATAGGATCCAGCCTGCCCAGAACTCTTCGTCTGCAGTCTTGCCTCTTCTTTGTCATCACAGACGTCCTGTTGTCCTCCATCACTCTGTCTGTCTGCCTATCTGTCTGCCTGCCTGTCTGTCTGCCTATCTGCCTGCAGTCTGCCTGCCTGTCCGTCTGCCTGTCTGTCTGCCTGCCTGTCTATCTGTCCGTCTGCCTGTCTGTCTGCCTGTCTGTCTCTCCGTCTTTCTGCATTGTGTTTCCATGATGGATTCTTGTTTTCCACCATGTTTGTTGTCCATCCATTGTGTGTTAACGAGTGTCTCCGTCTCCCCCAGTCTGCTTTCAGGCCTCACACGCACATCTCCGCCATGTTCAAGGTTAGATGAAGCCCCCACCCACCCCACCACCCCACCACTCCACTTCCTCCATCTCCCATCATCCCCCTCTGTCCATCTGAAATGATTATTTTACAGTCGACAGTTTGTCATCGTGGACTTGTTAGAGTTGTCACCCTGATAGAAGGCTGCTCAGTATTAAACGCCATACTTCCTACCGTACTGTGGGAATCAGCTTCATTTAGTCAGAGTAGAGTCAATATGAGTGTTTAATGGAGCTAAATGTTGAAGCGTGGCAGGTTCAGCCCAGTGCATGCTGGGATCTTCTCATTGTAGGCCATGAATTCTGCAGTAAAAGATGCTGAAGAAAATGTTACAGTGAGTTGGATATAATTTAAATGTAATCAGAGATGTTCATGATGTCAGGACTGCAGCATCAACAGACCTGAGATCAGTTTGGACTGAGAGTCTAGAAAGAAGGATTTATTGTTGCAGGAAGAGTTTATTAAAATCAATATTTTGCATTAACTAAAATCTTGTCTCTGTGTGTGTGTGTGTGTATGTTCAGTGTCAGAACCTGGGGAAGCTGACCACTGTGCAACTGGGTCATGATAACGCCGGTCTTCTGGCTAAATGGCTGGTGGACTGCGTCATGGTGAGAAATGAGATCACCGGTCACACCTACAGGTGAGTGGAGGGGGCGTGGCTCACTTCTTATTTTATTTCTCAAATTTTTATTGGATGAATTTTTCTCCCAGGTCTCACAAGTCAACACATCACCAGTTGTTTAAATATTAGCTGCACTTTCACCAAAACCACTTCAGAAAAACACATTTTCAAATTAAAAGCCATTAAATTTCTAGCTCTGAATTGAAATTATTTATCTGAATTTTCTGCCTCTGAATTCATTTCACTGTTATTTTTAGAAAAGCAAGATCAGAATTTGAAGTTTCACAGCTTTAAATAATTTATATTTGGCTTCCTTAAATTTGATTGGCCAAACTCAAGTAATGAAATTTGAGTCAAAAGAATCAGATCAAATCTGATGCAAAAGATGATCAACCGATTCTGTCTGAAAACATCTGGCCCATCAGGTGGCGCTCCTGAGTCCAGTTTTCTGTGTGGACGTTTTCCAGAATAAGGTCTTTAATGAGATTTGGACCAGACACATATAGACATATGTTACATCACATATGTGTGTGTGTGTGTGTGTGTGTGTGTCTGTGTGTGTTGGTGGTGATGAAGACCTGTTAGTTAGAGTCAGCGCTGATCTGGAGCTGCACATGATTGATAAACAGAACCTATGAGGTGTGTCCAGATGAAGGTGATGAGAACAGGAAGTGAAGCTCCCTGGACCCAGATGTTGGTACCGGGCCGGTCCCTGTGGACCTCTCACTTCTCCGTCCCTCCGTCAGGTTCCCGTGCGGCCGCTGGCTCGGTAAGGGCGTGGATGACGGCAGCCTGGAGCGGGTCCTGATCGGCGAGCTGGCGCCGCCCAGCGCAGAAGAGGATTGTGGGAGGGGCTGCCGTACGCCCCCCTTGCAGCGCTCGCCGTCCCAGACCAGACGCATCAGCATCACATCGCTGTCGGGGCGAGCATCCAGTCAGTACTCAGCTTGTCTTCTTTCTCTGAACGGTGTCACATCGCAGATTCAGATGTTTGAAATCCACAGTGTGAAGTAGAGTTTCCGTTTATCAGTAACAGACGGGGCTCTGATAGGAGTGGAGACGTCCTGCAGCACCTCTCAGACCGCTCTGGGACACGATTCATGGAGCTGGGATTTCTCTTTAGTTGCTGAGTTAGCACTATTTTATCTGGACATAGTACCAAAAGTCAGGAAAGTCCTTAAAATAGTTTTTATTTTCCTAAAACATTTGAATTCTCAGTATAACCTCCTGCATAAAAAAAAAAACCTGAAGCTGAAACTCAATAAAATGCTCTTTTAGGGGAAATATTTTATCAAACATTTTATTGGAACATATTGAACAGTTGGAGAAATTAAAAGGTTTTTTAAAACTTTTAAATATCAACAAAAAGCAGAAGAGGATTAAAAGAAACTTTTATTGACTGCAAAACAACAGCAGGGTTTATAATCTTCTCATTTCTGTAGTTTACAAGGTTATAATTGTGAAAAGTTGCATTTGTATGATACAGGCTTTACTTTTCGTGATCAGCCTGTTTCACATGTAGACGAGCTGCACACGTCTTCACACTGCAGATGCTTTCATGATAATAAATATACTAACGTAGTTATTTTATACATGTAATAAATGATACATTTAAAAATGCAAAGATGAGTCATTCAGTAAGATAGACTTTATCTGTAAATGTAAAAATGTCCCTTTTAAAAACATTCAATTGAAAGATCCAATCCTGTTTCTAAATGTATTTATTACTTTAAATATACAATAAGGACCATAAAGAGAAGAATTATTAAATATTTGGGATAAAAGTGTTTAAATGTAAAAGCAGAGACAGAGTCCCCACATGTCTGTAAAACCTGCACATTCAAAGGTCAAAGGTCAGACCGACTGATCTTCTGTTTCCAGAACCGACTTCAGCCCAGATCCAGGAGGCCATCGGGGAGGCGGTGAACAACATCATCAAACACTTCCACAAACCAGAGAAGGAGGTGAGTGACGGGTCAGAAGTCTGTCATGGAGGATGTTATCTGTCCATAATGGAGGATGTTATCTGTCCATCATGGAGGATGTTATCTGTCCATCATGGAGGATGTTATCTGTCCGTCATGGAGGATGTTGTCTGTCCATCATGGAGGATGTTATCTGTCCATAATGGAGGATGTTATCTGTCCATCATGGAGGATGTTGTCTGTCCGTCATGGAGGATGTTATCTGTCCGTCATGGAGGATGTTATCTGTCCATAATGGAGGATGTTATCTGTCCATCATGGAGGATGTTATCTGTCCATAATGGAGGATGTTATCTGTCCGTCATGGAGGATGTTATCTGTCCATAATGGAGGATGTTATCTGTCCGTCATGGAGGATGTTATCTGTCCGTCATGGAGGATGTTATCTGTCCATAATGGAGGATGTTCATGGAGGATGTTATCTGTCCATAATGGAGGATGTTATCTGTCCATAATGGAGGATGTTATCTGTCCATGGAGGATGTTATCTGTCCATAATGGAGGATGTTATCTGTCCATCATGGAGGATGTTATCTGTCCATAATGGAGGATGTTGTTATCTGTCCATCATGGAGGATGTTATCTGTCATGGAGGATGTTATCTGTCCGTCATGTTATCTGTCCGTCATGGAGGATGTTGTCTGTCCATAATGGAGGATGTTATCTGTCCGTCATGGAGGATGTTATCTGTCCGTCATGGAGGATGTTATCTGTCCGTCATGGAGGATGTTATCTGTCCGTCATGGAGGATGTTATCTGTCCGTCATGGAGGATGTTATCTGTCCGTCATGGAGGATGTTATCTGTCCGTCATGGAGGATGTTATCTGTCCGTCATGGAGGATGTTATCTGTCCATCATGGAGGATGTTATCTGTCCATCATGGAGGATGTTATCTGTCCATAATGGAGGATGTTATCTGTCCATAATGGAGGATGTTATCTGTCCATAATGGAGGATGTTATCTGTCCATAATGGAGGATGTTATCTGTCCATAATGGAGGATGTTATCTGTCCATCATGGAGGATGTTATCTGTCCGTCATGGAGGATGTTGTCTGTCCTTCATGGAGGATGTTATCTGTCCATCATGGAGGATGTTATCTGTCCATCATGGAGGATGTTGTCTGTCCATAATGGAGGATGTTATCTGTCCGTCATGGAGGATGTTGTCTGTCCATAATGGAGGATGTTATCTGTCCATAATAGAGGATGTTATCTGTCCATCATGGAGGATGTTATCTGTCCGTCATGGAGGATGTTGTCTGTCCATAAGGAAGGATGTTATCTGTCCGTCATGGAGGATGTTATCTGTCCGTCATGGAGGATGTTATCTGTCCGTCATGGAGGATGTTATCTGTCCGTCATGGAGGATGTTATCTGTCCGTCATGGAGGATGTTATCTGTCCGTCATGGAGGATGTTGTCTGTCCATAATGGAGGATGTTATCTGTCCATAATGGAGGATGTTATCTGTCCGTCATGGAGGATGTTATCTGTCCGTCATGGAGGATGTTATCTGTCCGTCATGGAGGATGTTATCTGTCCGTCATGGAGGATGTTATCTGTCCGTCATGGAGGATGTTATCTGTCCGTCATGGAGGATGTTATCTGTCCGTCATGGAGGATGTTATCTGTCCATAATGGAGGATGTTATCTGTCCATAATGGAGGATGTTATCTGTCATAATAGAGGATGTTAATGGAGGATGTTATCTGTCCGTCATGGAGGATGTTATCTGTCCATAATGGAGGATGTTATCTGTCCATCTGTCCATGGAGGATGTTATCTGTCCGTCATGGAGGATGTAATCTGTCCGTCATGGAGGATGTTATCTGTCCGTCATGGAGGATGTTGTCTGTCCATAATGTCCTGTCATAATGGAGGATGTTATCTGTCCATAATGGAGGATGTTATCTGTCCATAATGGAGGATGTTATCTGTCCATAATGGAGGATGTTATCTGTAATGGAGGATGTTATCTGTCCGTCATGGAGGATGTTGTCTGTCCTTCATGGAGGATGTTATCTGTCTGTCCATCATGGAGGATGTTGTCTGTCCATCATGGAGGATGTTATCATGGAGGATGTTGTCTGTCATGGAGGATGTTATCTGTCCGTCATGGAGGATGTTGTCTGTCCATCATGGAGGATGTTATCTGTCCATCATGGAGGATGTTATCTGTCCATCATGGAGGATGTTATCTGTCCATCATGGAGGATGTTGTCTGTCCATAATGGAGGATGTTATCTGTCCGTCATGGAGGATGTTATCTGTGTCATGGAGGATGTTATCTGTCCGTCATGGAGGATGTTATCTGTCCGTCATGGAGGATGTTATCTGTCCTGTCATGGAGGATGTTATCTGTCCATAATGGAGGATGTTATCTGTCCATCATGGAGGATGTTATCTGATGGAGGATGTTATCTGTCCGTCATGGAGGATGTTATCTGTCCGTCATGGAGGATGTTATCTGTCCGTCATGGAGGATGTTATCTGTCCATAATGGAGGATGTTATCTGTCCATAATGGAGGATGTTATCTGTCCGTCATGGAGGATGTTATCTGTCCATAATGGAGGATGTTATCTGTCCGTCATGGAGGATGTTGTCTGTCCATAATGGAGGATGTTATCTGTCCATAATGGAGGATGTTATCTGTCCATAATGGAGGATGTTATCTGTCCGTCATGGAGGATGTTATCTGTCCGTCATGGAGGATGTTATCTGTCCGTCATGGAGGATGTTATCTGTCCGTCATGGAGGATGTTATCTGTCCGTCATGGAGGATGTTATCTGTCCATAATGGAGGATGTTATCTGTCCGTCATGGAGGATGTTATCTGTCCATAATGGAGGATGTTATCTGTCCATAATGGAGGATGTTATCTGTCCATCATGGAGGATGTTATCTGTCCATCATGGAGGATGTTATCTGTCCATAATGGAGGATGTTATCTGTCCGTCATGGAGGATGTCATGGAGGATGTTATCTGTCCATCATGGAGGATGTTATCTGTCCATCATGGAGGATGTTATCTGTCC
>NW_027211173.1:0-27500 GCF_029030835.1 Brachyistius frenatus
GTTCATATGTTTATATGATTCATATGTTTATGTGTGTTCATATGTTTATATGATTCTGTGTTCATATGTTTATATGATTCTGTGTTCATATGTTTATATGATTCTGTGTTCATATGTTTATATGATTCTGTGTTCATATGTTTATATGATTCAGTGTGTTCTGTGTTCATATGTTTATATGATTCTGTGTTCATATGTTTATATGATTGTGTGTTCATGTTTATATGATTCTGTGTTCATATGTTTATATGATTCTGTGTTCATATGTTTATATGATTCTGTGTTCATATGTTTATATGATTCTGTGTTCATATGTTTATATGATTCTGTGTTCATATGTTTATATGATTCTGTGTTCATATGTTTATATGATTCTGTGTTCATGTGTTTATATGATTCTGTGTTCATATGTTTATATGATTCTGTGTTCATGTGTTTATATGATTCTGTGTTCATATGTTTATATGATTCTTAATATGTTTATATGATTCTGTGTTCATGTGTTTATATGATTCTGTGTTCATATGTTTATATGATTCTGTGTTCATATGTTTATATGATTCTGTGTTCATGTGTTTATATGATTCTGTGTGTTCATATGTTTATATGATTCTGTGTTCATATGTTTATATGATTCTGTGTGTTCATATGTTTATATGATTCTGTGTTCATATGTTTATATGATTCTGTGTTCATATGTTTATATGATTCTGTGTTCATATGTTTATATGATTCTGTGTTCATATGTTTATATGATTCTGTGTTCATATGTTTATATGATTCTGTGTTCATATGTTTATATGATTCTGTGTTCATATGTTTATATGATTCTGTGTTCATATGTTTATATGATTCTGTGTTCATATGTTTATATGATTCTGTGTTCATATGTTTATATGATTCTGTGTGTGTGTGTGTGTGTGTGTGTGTGTGTGTGTGTGTGTGTGTGTGTGTGTGTGTACAGGCGGCTCGGAACCCCTCACAGTGAGCGGGGACATTTTTACTGCGGCTCCATGCTGGAGACCCACAAGATGGCACTGAGGGTCCGTCCGGTCCGGTCCGGTCCGGCCCGGCCCTGAGAGCCTTTTATAATCCACAAACTGGGCTTTCTGCAAAAGAACAACTAACTTGTATAAATTATATAGATATTAAAGCTTTTAAACTGCTCGTCCACTGACAGTTAACATGCGAGTCCGGTAGGTGTCGGTGCTGCGGGTCTCCAGCAGAGGGGAGTAGCCTCCTGGTTCTGGTTCTGGTCCTCACAGGTGCAGGACGTCTGAGGTCATCCAGTCCAGTTCGGTGTTCTGATCCAATAAAATCAATTTGTCAGGAGGTGGTTCTCCACAAACTGGACCTGAATCCAACATACTGAACCAAGTTTTGGAACCCTAAATGGACCTAAACTCTATTCTGTTTATTAGAGGAATACTTTACAGAACTTTTTTGATTTGAATAATTTTTGTAAACATGAAAGAAATGCTGATTAAATCTCTTCTAGAAATAAAATCATGACGTTTGTTGAAAACAGAACTGATCAGAGAACTAATGAACCTTCTGTTCTTATTTTGAACATTGAACAGTATCTGAGGTGTTTTCATAGATTTCCATCCACAGTAGGATCTAGTGGGACCCGGTAGGACCCAGTAGGACCTAGTGGGACTCAGTAAGACCCAGTAGGAACAAGTGGGACTTGGTAGGAACTAGTGGGACTTGGTAGGACCCAGTAGGACCTAGTGGGACTCAGTGAGACCCAGTAGGAACTAGTGGGACTTGGTAGGACTCTGTAGGACCCAGTAGGAACTAGTGGCACCCGGTAGGACCCGGTGGGACTCCGTAGGACCCAGTAGGAACTAGTGGTACTCCGTAGGAACTAGTGGGACTCAGTAGGACCCAGTGGGACCCGGTAGAACCTACTTGGATCTGGTGGGACCCAGTAGGACCTAGTGGAACTCGGTAGGACCCAGTAGGAATTAGTGGGACTTGGTAGGACCCAGTAGGAACTAGTGGAACTCGGTAGGACCTAGAAGGACTCGATAGGACCCAGTAGGAATTAGTGGGACTTGGTAGGACCCAGAAGGAACTAGTGGCACCCAGTAGGACCTGGTGGGACCCAGTGGGACTCCGTAGGACCCAGTAGGAACGAGTGGGACTCGGTAGGACCTAGAAGGACTCGATAGGACCCAGTAGGAATTAGTGGGACTTGGTAGGACCCAGTAGGAACTAGTGGGACTCGGTAGGAACTACTGGGACTCAGTAGGACTCAGTGGGACCCGGTAGAACCTACTTGGACCTGGTGGGACCCAGTAGGACCTAGTGGAACTCGGTAGGACCCAGTAGGAACTAGTGGGACTCGGTAGGACCCAGTAGGAATTGGAGGGACTCGGTAGGACCCAGTAGGACCTAGTGGGACTCAGTAGGACCCAGTAGGAACTAGTAGGACCCAGTAGGAACTACTGGGACTCGGTAAGACCCAGTATGAACTAGTGGGACTCGGTACGACCTAGTGGGACCCAGTAGGACCCAGTAGGACCTAGTGGGACCCGGTAGGACCCAGTAGGAACTAGTGGGACTAGGTAGGACCCAGTAGGAACTAGTTGGACCCGGTGGGACCCAGTAGGACCTAGTGGGACCCAGTGGGAACTAGTGGGACGCCGTAGAACCCAGTAGGAACTAGTGGGATTCGGTAGGACCCAGTGGGACCTAAAGTAGGACTGAAGTTTAATATTTTTTAAGACAGCTGCTGTACGTGTTCTGTGTTCTTGATATGTATCCAGACAGAACATTCATTTAATCACATAACAACGTATGTAACTTGAACACGTGTGAAGTGCAGAACAACGTGTGATATAACAAACATACAGATGAACTGACTGAAGCATCAGGAGGAAACGTGTATTAATACCTTTAGTGGTGATACTTGTTTTATGTAAAAGTAATAACATACAAAAAATATATTCATTTTTATTTATTTCTTTTAAAATATAGATCACCTGATTTAATGGTAAAAGTTTCTGCAGAGCACCGTCCTGTCTGAGCCAATCAGTGTGCTCTGTTTAGATGATGTCATCATTTAAATAGATGTGAGGAAGATTTCAGATGTCTGTGATTCACTTCTCTCTGGTCAGAATCACAGTTTTATCTTTGTTTACTATCAGGTGAAATAGGATCATGAATCTGGTTTTATATCATGAAGAAGCTGATCCAGAGCCATTCATCACATGATCATAAATCAAACACGTTGGAGCTACCGGGCAGGTGCAAAAAATTAATCCCAGATCTCCAGTAAATGATCTTTGGAAGATCCTGAAAGGAAACATGCAGAAATATCTTCATCAATGGTGAAAATTTTTCAACAGAACCAGAAAGTAAAAGAAGAACTGCTTCCAAAAAAAGAAAAAGTTTGCAGCTTCATGCGGGAACAAAGATGTTTTTGGAGAAACCTTCCCTGGAACAAAGATGTTTTTGAAGAAACCTTCTCTGGAACAAAGATGTTTTTGAAGAAACCTTCTCTGGAACAAAGATGTTTTTGAAGAAACCTTCTCTGGAACAAAGATGTTTTTGAAGAAACCTTCTCTGGAACAAAGATGTTTTTGAAGAAACCTCTGGAACAAAGATGTTTTTGGAGAAACCTTCTCTGGAACAAAGATGTTTTTGGAGAAACCTTCTCTGGAACAAAGATGTTTTTGAAGAAACCTTCTCTGGAACAAAGATGTTTTTGGAGAAACCTTCTCTGGAACAAAGATGTTTTTGGAGAAACCTTCTTAGTGGTGAAGAAACAAAGATGAAGGTGTTTGGTTAAAACGCTGATTGTGATGTTTGGAGTGAAGAAGATGAGGCACTGTGTCTGAGAAAAGCACATATGATGGCGGGACGGGTGCACTTCACTCAACACGTTGTTTGTATGTTAGTTCCTTACATGTATGTTGTTCACGTGTATCTCTGCTCACCCAGCTTTTCTCAAAAAGTTCTACAACAGTTGTACTTTATTGTGATTAAATACATTTTCTGTCATAAATATGCAGCATGACACTACTTATTCTGTACAGAACAGCATTTATAACACAAACATATCAGTGATTAAAATAATGAAGAACTGATTCATTTTGGAGGGTCAAAGGTCAACGTCAAAGTGACCCCAATTTGACCAAATGAGGCACAACCGTTCAGTTGGCCTCGAGGATATACTGGTTCCAGTTTAGTGGTCAAAGTTCAAGGTTACTGTGACCTCACGTCCCTCTCATCGGTCCTTCCTGTTCTCGTGAATATGATCGAGGGATTTTCTTCAATCACTTAAATGACATCGTGTGTTTTACTGAGTGTTTCTCTGGTTTAGTTGTTATTTAAAGTCTGCTGCACGATTTAAAGGTGTAATATGTAAGAATTAAATCCTGTAATACTACTTTATACATCAGAGGGCGACAGTGAGTCATCGTCTGGCAGTCGGTCCCAACCATCGACCAGCGGTGGATCTGACCGATCTGATTGGAAACCTGACGATACTACGTCCCGCCCACCGATAGCTGTAACCTGACTGCACCACAGGCCTGTCAATCAAAGAGACACGCCCCCCAAAACAGGTGTTCTTGAATCTTCTTTTCTAATGAATGAGGGATTATTTTCAGATGGACCTCCAGAAAACTAATAAGAAGGAGTGACTTTAGCTAACAACACCGAGATAACTGATGGACACATTTTATTCACTTTGGATTTGATGAGAGAAGTTGAATGGGAGTCTATGGAGCCGGAGGCTTTTTGGAGCCGACCTCTAGTGGCACTCGCTGGTATTGCAGCTGAAGACACTTCTGGATCAGAACCATTTTACAGACCTGAAGCTACGAACTCTTTTATATCCAGTCTGTGACTTCTTCCCGTCATGTTGGACTGAGAGCAGACTGAATGCTGCACTGACTCACTGTTGCCTCCTGTGGTACAAAGTGGTATTACAGACAGGATGAGCTACCCGCCTGCCACCAGCTCCACCTCCTCCTCCTCCCCCTCCCCCAGGCTCTCCTCCCAGGGGCCCTTCTTCTTCCAGCACCCCCAGGCTCACGTGCCGGGGCTAGCTGGTTAGCATGCTAACTTCAGTAGAAGATAACATCAGTTTTAACGTCTGAACATTTTGTAGTTGAGTTATTTTCTAAATGTGTTAAGCTTTTCCTGTCGGTCGGAGCTCCGCCTCCTCCAGGAGTAACTGGGCTGTTGTTGTGTTGCAGGTTTGTGAGGATGCCACGCTGCCTCTGTGATTCCTCCGCCGCTGAATACTAAAACCGACCGCCGGCCGACACAACAGCTCCTCTCAGGAAACAGACCCGGTCCAGCCCGCGGGGCTCCTCGTCTCAGCAGCCCTGCTGGGGTTGCTATGGCAGCTGCTGTCACAGAAACCAAGTGCTGGACACCGGCTGGCCCCAGAGAGGCAGGACACACCCCTAGAGAGGCAGGACACACCCCCAGAGAGGTAGGACCGACCCCCCGTCAGCGAGCAGCTCTCGTCCTCCCTGCTGTCTGAGCCCCCCCATGAGTCCGGTCTATGTCTGGTCCGGCTGCGTTCCACCATGTTCCAGCAGCAGGACCACCTGAAGAGCCCCCCGGACAGCAAGCAGCTCTTCCACTGCCAGGACTGCGGCAAGCAGTACAACACCCAGCTGGGCTACCGACGCCACCTGGTGGCGGCCCACGGCGCCGCGGCCGGCCTGCCCTGCCCCGAGGGGACTCCCTCCCTGCTGGAGCACCTGGGCGGCCATATTGACAGGCCTCCCCCCTCGGAGGGCGGCGCCAATGTGCCGGTGAGAGAGAGGAAGTACTCGTGTGAGCGCTGCGACCGCCGCTTCTACACCCGGAAGGACGTGCGGCGCCACGCGGTGGTGCACACGGGCCGCCGCGACTTCCTGTGTCCTCGCTGCGCGCAGCGCTTCGGCCGCAGAGACCACCTGACGCGCCACCTGAAGAAGAGCCACGCCCAGGACTCTGGGCTGATGCCGCCGTGCGCTCCCAGCACCCCCGTGGCTCCGCCCACCCCCTCCACCCAGTGCCCCGTGAAGGAGGAGCACAGCCCGGTGACCTCCGACCTGGGCTCCATCTCCAAGGAGACGGCGGAGTCCTTCTCCCGGGACATGTACCCCTCCTACCCCATGACCAACCCGGTCCCCGGGATGGGCCCCCCCCATGGCCTCATGCAGGGCTCGCTGTCCTCCAGCATGGCGGTGGGACGCCACATGTCCCCCCAGCCGTCCCACCCCCACCACCACCACCTGCAGCCCCCCGCGGCGCCGCAGCAGCAGCCGTACAGCAACATGTCCCGGTACCAGCACGGATCTACCTCATACCCCCCTCGCGCCGACATGGACAGCTTCCTGCTGGACCTGCAGAGCGTCCCCCCACCCCACCTGAGCACCGTCAACTCCTCTACCTCAGCGGCAGCCTCCCCCCAGAGGGAGGTCCTGGGGGAGGGCGGAGACCCCCACCTGCTGCCCCGGAGCCCCGCCGTGTCCTCTGAGCTGTCCTGCTCCACCAACATGGACCTGGGCCCCCTGCTGAGCTTCCTGCCCTTCAGCCTGCCCCCCTACAGCCCTCACATGGGGATGGGGGGGTTGGTGATGAGCTACCCGCCGGCCACCACCTCCACCTCCTCCCCCTCCCCCTCCACCGGGCTCTCCTCCCAGACCCCGGGGCCCTTCTCCTTCTTCCAGCACCCCCAGGCTCACGTGTCCCAGGGCCCCGCCCCCCACAACCACAGCCAGCTACCTCAAGCCTACAGCAGCCCGGCGATGAGCACCTCCAGCTCCCTACCTCACTACTACCAGGCCTTCCAGCAGTGATTGGCTCCGCCCACCGATGTTAACCTGTCAGAGCTAACGATGCTAACCGTAGTTCTTACTGTTGAACACAACCAATCACCTCATCAGTATTACCTCATTATTTAAAGCTTGAATGTCTGATGACGTGGAGATGATGTCACGACTACCAAATAGACTTCACTCACCTGAGGCCTTCACTCACCTGAGGCCTTCACTCACCTGAGGCCTTCACTCACCTGAGGCCTTCACTCACCTGAGGCCTTCACTCACCTGTCGCAGGTGTCAGAGCAGTTTATCCTGTAACACATCATATCTGAGAGGACGTCTCACCGGATGTCCTCTCGGGTTGTCCTCTCGGGTCGTCCTCTGAAGGACCAGTAATAAGAACATATGATCCTCATCATTCCTTAAAGTTCATATTTGAACTTTGTTAGAATCTATTTTCCAAACTCTTTGATTTTAATGATAAACCTTTCAAAATTTTAATTTTTTTGTAATTTTTTTCTGAAGTGAATATTTGAGATCCCATCAGCTGTAGTCGTCCTACAGATGAAGCTTAGGTTTCCTGGAGGGACTGATCAGGTTCACTGTGAAGGATTCATGTGGATCAGAACCACTGTTACAGAACGTCAGGTGAGACGGCATCACCATCATCACCATGGAAACACAAACACTGCTCCTCTCCATCATGGAGGATTAGATTTAAATGCACTTAGTTCATGTTTGTCGTTGAGTTCAGGCTGAAAGCTGCTGCTGCTCTAAAGTCTGTGGGTCCAACAGAACCAGAACATGTGACCGGGCCGGTACCGTTCAGACACAGTACTTCCTGTTTGATTTTGAGTCTTTGAGACGGTCTCAGGGCTGCTGTCTGTCCTCCCTCTGTCCTCCCTGTGCCAGACCCCCCAGGTCTCAGGGCTGCTGTCTCTGAACTGACACACACACACACACACACACACACACACACACACACACACACACACACACACACACACACACTCTGGCCAGTAAATTAAATCTACGTGTAGAAAACATGAAGTTATGTCCTATACCGGGGGGGCTGTGTGTCTGTTCAGAGCTGTAGTATGTAGATGTGTGTATTTGGGAGGTGGCAGACCCGAGGTGACCTGAGGTGACCCGAGGTGACCTGAGGTGACCCGAGGTGACTCGCAGCACTTGGCAGCAGCTCTGTGATTCAGACAGGAAGTGGTTTTGAAACCTGTTTCCTGCCGTCTGTTTTAATAGAAGTCCGTGGAAGCCTTTAGGAACACATTCACAGCACTTGTACCTTTAACGATGTCACTGTCAGCACTGACACCCCCTCCAGGTGTTAGTACCCTGCCCCCTACAGGTATTAGACCCCGCCCACCATGTGTTAGACCCCGCCCCCCAGCTCCTCCAGGAGGATGAGGATGTAACTGTCTTTAAGGCGGTCTCCCTGCAGGACAGCAGGACGTCCTCCTGTCTCAGGTGGAGGGGCAAGCGTGTCCTCCACGACCGATGTGATGGGGGGTGGTGGGGGCAGTCACATGACGCCGTCCTCCCGTGTACTGAAGGACTGATGAGCGTGGGACGGAGCTGTCTGACCTCCTGACTGGTTCAAGCACTTATGATCTGATCTGTACCTCAAACACACTCAGCTGCGGCTCCCTTTTTATTTGTATTTGCTTCTAGTTACGTTGGCTCTTATTGGTGCCATTAGATTGAACTATAAAGGTAGATTTTATGAATCTAAACTCTTTATCTAGTGGCAGACATAATTCAAACTTTCTACCTCTACCCTGTCGAGTATCTTTCTGCAAGAATCAGTAGAAGTAGTGTTAACGTGTAGCAGTTAGGCAGATGTGACCACTGAGCACGGGGACGTGTTGGACGGTGAGGCAGCCGCCGCTCCTTCTCTGTACTCGCCTTTATTCTATGTCTACTTATTACTACCTCAGAAGAGACAGGAGACTGTCCGTCTAACTGCAGAGAAACGTCTGTGTAGAGTTTTATTTTTGTCAGAACAAGCACATGTACTTTGTAGCTCCCTAGTTTTTGTACTGAGGTTAGCTGACAGCAGAACCGCTGCTCTGCGGCGTCCTCAGTCTGCAGGGCTTCCTCCAGGCCAGCCGGCCGATCTCAGAGCAGCCCGGCGTCCTGTGTGATGATGATGAGGTTGTTTAGAATCTCAGGAGTGAAATGAGAGTGACTCAGAGTCACTAACGCGCCGTGCTGATGCTGCAGGTCGAACCCCTCCAGACTGACGGCGATGGGCGAGCAGACGACGCCACGCTTCACTCGCTGCTTCCTCCGAGCTGCTGCGCTCCTCTGCAGCTCGGAGGAAGCAGCTGTGTAGCTTCCACCACCTTACCTCAGACAGGTGTGCTGTAGGTGTTTATATTATCATTTAATAGACTAGAAGACAGTGAAAAGAAAAGGAGTTGTCATTTTCTAATTGTCACAACATAAAGTAATAAAAATAAATCTTTAGATTTACCCTGTCTCTGTGGTGTTTTTTACTGAACTGAAGGAAGTCTGTGATCGACCCAACTGTAGTGAGTCCAACAGTACAGCTGGATAAAAGAATAAAAAGAACATCCAGGACTGACCTGACGGTAAATCTACCAGCTGGTTTTACTTCAGTTTGTGTGAACAGGGAACACAAATATAAAGTGTTGGCAACATGTATATAATAAATATATATATATACATATACTGTACATATATATATATATATATATATATACGTACATACATATATATATATATATATATATATATATATATATATATATATATATATATATATATATATACTCTAAAAAAAACGATTATTATTTATAATTGAATAAAGTATAGATATCTTGTATATATCTTTATTTTTATTTTCTAGGTGAATGTAAATTGGATCCTGCTAGGTTAGGTTAGGTAGTTACTTTATTAATCCCCGAGGGGAATTTTTTTACATACTCCGACACGGCAGGTGGCGGTATGCCTCTAAAGCCGGTCCAGTAATAAACCAGAAGAAGCGCGGACAGGCGGAAGTACGGAGTCACTGACACTGAAGTGAAACGACATGTCCTTTGAACAGAAGCGGATTCAGACAGTTTGGACTTCCTGAATTAACGTCTGCGTGGACTTTTATTAAAAAAAACAAGCAAAAAAGGACATTGTCCGAACCTGCGGGTCAAACGGAGGAACCCGGAACCCAGTGACGCCGCTTTAGCACCGACAGCTAACTCGGACTAGCTTCACTGACGTCAGCAGCTCGTTCACCAGCAGAAGTTCGAACCGCCGACGGGACGAGATGCCAGAGGGTCGTTAGTGAGGAGCGAGTCCATCCACGGTAAGTCCCGGTACCATTGCACGGACCGTCCTGTTACCGGAGCAGCTAACGTCTGTGTAGAAGCAGCGGGTCGGTTCGGGCCCGCTGACCCGTCCAGGTGGACCCCCGGAACCCCCAGCAGGTCAGAGAGAGCGGGGAGGGGGTCGATTAAGGTCTGTCTCTACTCTATGACATGTCAGTAAAAGGTTAAGTGACTGACAGCTGGTGGTGTGACGTGATAACACCTGATGACAGGTGTTATGTAACAGCTGATCTGAGAGTGTCAGCTGGTGGAGGATTGATTTAGTAAATGATTATGGGAGGTAAAGGTGAATAGATGATGTCTGCTCCGTAGCTCAGAGGTCAAACGGTGACTGATTTGACTTCACTGGCTGTGCAGCAGATTTCACAGTCTCCTCAAGGCAGGACACACCCTCCAGGAACCGGAGATTCAAGGTCCAATAAACCTCCCTGTTAGTGACTCTGCTGATGACGTCATCCTGCGGTCACAGTTCCCTCTCCCTCTTACATGTTAGACCTGACAACTGAAGCTCCTACTTTTACAATCTCTAAAAGTGAGGGTGCACTAAATTGGTGTTTGCACACTGTCCAACAGGTTGCCATAGTAACAGCCAATAAACAGCGGGCAGGTTGGCCAGTCAGTAACCTGTACAGATGCCTGAAGACACGTGACCCCTTCAGACAGGTGACCCCTTCAGACACGTGACCCTTCAGACAGGTGACCCCTTCAGACAGGTAACCCTTCAGACACGTGACCCTGCAAACAGGTGACCCCTTCAGACAGGTGACCCCTTCAGACAGGTGACCCCTTCAGACAGGTAACCCTGCAGACACGTGACCCTGCAGACACGTGACCCCTTCAGACAAGTGATCCCTGCAGACAGATGACCCCTGCAGACAGGTAACCCTGCAGACAGGTGTCCCCTGCAGACAAGTGACCCCTTCAGACAGGTGACCCTGCAGACACGTGACCCCTTCAGACAGGTGACCCCTTCAGACAGGTGTCCCCTGCAGACACGTGACCCTGCAGACACGTGACCCCTTCAGACAGGTGACCCCTTCAGACAGGTGTCCCCTGCAGACACGTGACCCTGCAGACAGGTGACCCCTTCAGACAGGTGACCCTGCAGACACGTGACCCCTTCAGACAGGTGACCCCTTCAGACAGGTGACACTGCAGACACGTGACCCTGCAGACAGGGGACCCCTTCAGACACGTGACCCTGCAAACAGGTAACCCTGCAGACAGGTGACCCCTGCAGACAGGTGACCCCTTCAGACAGGTGTCCCCTGCAGACAGGTGTCCCCTTCAGACAGGTGACCCCTTCAGACAGGTAACCCTGCAGACAGGTGTCCCCTGCAGACACGTGACCCTGCAGACAGGTGACCCCTTCAGACAGGTGACCCCTTCAGACAGGTAACCCTGCAGACAGGTGACCCCTTCAGACAGGTGACCCCTTCAGACAGGTAACCCTGCAGACAGGTGACCCCTTCATCAGGTGACCCCTGCAGACAGGTAACCCCTTCAGACAGGTGACCCTGCAGACAGGTGTCCCCTGCAGACAGGTGACCCCTTCAGACAGGTAACCCTTTCAGACAGGTATCCCTGCAGACACGTGACCCTGCAGACAGGTAACCCCTTCAGACAGGTAACCCCTTCAGACAGGTGACCCCTTCAGACAGGTGACCCCTGCAGACAGGTGACCCCTTCAGACAGGTAACCCTGCAGACAGGTGACCCTGCAGACACGTGACCCTTCAGACAGGTAACCCCTTCAGACAGGTGACCCCTTCAGATAGGTAACCCCTTCAGACAGGTGATCCTGCAGACAGGTGTCCCCTTCAGACAGGTGACCCTGCAGACAGGTGACCCCTTCAGACAGGTGACCCTGCAGACAGGTGTCCCCTTCAGACACGTGACCCTGCAGACAGGTGTCCCCTGCAGACAGGTGACCCCTTCAGACAGGTGACCCCTTCAGACAGGTAACCCTTCAGACACGTGACCCTGCAGACAGGTGACCCCTTCAGACAGGTGACCCCTGCAAACAGATGACCCCTTCAGACAGGTGACCCCTTCAGACAGGTGTCCCCTGCAGACAGGTGACCCCTTCAGACAGGTAACCCTGCAGACACGTGACCCTTCAGACAGGTAACCGCTTCAGACAGGTGTCCCCTGCAGACAGGTGACCCCTTCAGACAGGTGACCCCTTCAGACAGGTAACCCTGCAGACACGTGACCCTGCAGACAGGTAACCCCTGCAGACAGGTGACCCCTTCAGACAGGTGACCCTGCAGACAGGTGTCCCCTTCAGACACGTGACCCTGCAGACAGGTGACCCCTTCAGACAGCTAACCCCTTCCGACTGATGACCCTGCAGACAGGTGTCCCCTGCAGACAAGTGACCCCTGCAGACAGGTAACCCCTTGCAGACAGGTGACCCTGCAGACAGGTGACCCCTGCAGACAGGTGTCCCCTGCAGACAGGTGACCCTGCAGACAGGTAACCCCTTCAGATAGGTGACCCTGCAGTCAGGTGACCATGCAGAGTGGTGACCCCTGCAGACAGGTGACCCCTGCAGACAGGTGACCCCTGCAGACAGGTGACCCTGCAGCAGACAGGTGACCCCTGCAGACAGGTGACCCTGCAGACAGGTCACCCATTCAGTCAGGTGACCCTGCAGACAGGCGACCCCTGCAGACAGGTGACCCTGCAGACAGGTCACCCATTCAGACAGGTGACCCCTGCAGACAGGTGACCCTGCAGACAGGCGACCCCTGCAGACAGGTGACCCTGCAGACAGGTCACCCATTCAGACAGGTGACCCCTGCAGACAGGTGTCCCCTGCAGACAGGTGACCCTTCAGACAGGTGACCCCTTGCAGACAGGTGACCCCTGCAGACAGGTGACCCCTTGCAGACAGGTAACCCTGCAGACAGTTGACCCCTGCAGACAGGTGCAGGGAGGACGAGGAACAGGTTAATGAGATGTCAGGTGTTATATAAAGACAGAGGAGAGGAGCAGTGCATCATGGGAGGTTCAACATGAACAGCTCCACATGTCATTCAAAGGTTCATTAATTGTTGGTTCTGACCCAGACTTTACTTCTGCTGGAGATGGAAGAACCCGTGAAACAGGACATGGTGCTGGAGATGAAAACATGAACTATTCTTAGTTGTCGTCTCGTCATGGCGATAAATTCTTCATCCCAATGTCACCAGAGAAAAGATTAGATTAGATTTGACTTTATTCATCTCACAGTGGGAAAATTCGGAAAACCACAAAGTGCACACAATATGAACTAATTTACAAGTTTGCTCCCAGATGTAGCTGGACAGCCGGGAGTTTCCGTGTGATCCGGGAGGTTCTGTGTGATCCCCCCGTTGGTGTGTAGTTTGGACTGTAAGCAGCTTGTGATCCAGGAGGTATTTAACAGCTGCTGCTGTGTTTACCGGTCCTGGATGTTCTGTCCTCCTGCAGTGCCATGTCTCTGGTTTTCCCTCGACCCAACTCCAACCCATTTCACGGCAAGAAGGACAAGAGAATGATGGCGGAGGTGAACGCGTCGCCCCTCAAGCACTTCGTCACGGCGAAGAAGAAGATCAACGGGATCTTCGAGCAACTGGGGGCCTACATCAAGGAGAGCACAGCCTTCCTGGAAGGTACAGTCCAACTCCGCTCACCTGATCCACTACTGATGATGACTCAGCACCTGTAACATGAAGTATGAGTATGTGAGAGGGTTTCTTTGTTCTGGTGTTGACTGGAGCAGCTGGGGAGGAGCAGCTGAAGCGTTTCATTACATCCTGGTCGGCAGGTTCAGCCCGCGTAGACGATGTCTGTCCGTTGTTACCGTAGTTTGAGTGGAGTTGTTGCCATGACGACTGCTGTCAGCCATTGTTGCTGCTCGATGAGCTGCAAACAATATCTTACAGTTCTGCTGCGTAACAGTATGACATCATCACGTCAAGAGGTCAGAAAATTGCCTCAATCACGATATCATTTCTTTATATTGTCTCAAAAATAGTACCAGTATTATGGTGAAGGATATGAGATGTCACAGCCACCTGGTGCTTCTGTAGTGTGGTCATATGACACGTTTAGAGCCTCCTCAGCTGTTTTCTCATGTCTCTGTACAACAGAGCAGTGATTGGACAGTGAGATTTCAACCAATCAGGAGCTGTCGCAGGCTGTGAAGGGTACCAGTGATGCTGCAGAGGGTCTTCATGCTCTGCTGCTGCCTGCAGTCTGACAGTTGTATGAAATATATGCAGATATATACTGTGGTATATATACAGTTGTATGAAATATATGCAGATATATACTGTGGTATATATACAGTTGTATGAAATATATGCAGATATATACTGTGGTATATATACAGTTGTATGAAATATATGCAGATATATACTGTGGTATATATACAGTTGTATGAAATATATGCAGATATATACTGTGGTATATATACAGTTGTATGAAATATATACAGATATATACTGTGGTATATATACAGTTGTATGAAATATATGCAGATATATACTGTGGTATATATACAGTTGTATGAAATATATGCAGATATATACTGTGGTATATATACAGTTGTATGAAATATATGCAGATATATACTGTGGTATATATACAGTTGTATTAAATATATGCAGATATATACTGTGGCTGTAGCTGCAGATTCACACTTCACAGAAGCTTCGACTGCCCTTGTTTTTATGTCTTGAATCACTGAGAGATGTTCTGCTCTGAAGAGAAGCCAGAACTTATTTATTTATTTGACTACCAATTGTTTGTGGTGAGATGTTAATGCACCAGTAGAGACAGGTGGAAGTACTGAAGGACACACGATGGTCCGTCTCCCTGTCAGCACCAATAAATCATTCAGTCTAAATCCTTCCAGATGTGATGTAGTTTACTTTGAACTGAGACTGAACCTCTGTCTGATGTCACCCTGTTAGATACCCACAGAACCGAGGAGCTGGACCCGGTGACCACAGAGGAGCAGGTCCAGGAGGTGCGGGGTTACCTGGCCAAGGTGGCAGGGATTGGAGAGGTGCTCGCCCGCCGCCATATGAAGGTGGTCTTCTTTGGAAGGTATGTGCACCGAGCATTCACAAAGTCTCACCTCTTCTCACACTCTACTGCCTTATTGAAAATTAAATTCATTTTTCCTCATCAATCAGCACTCAGTAAACAACGACACCAACCCCACCATGATCCACCATAATCCATTATCCCCACCATAATCCACCACACTACGCACAACACACTACACACAACACACTACACACTACACACATTCGACACTACACACTACATTACATTACATTTATCTGACTCTTTTATCCAAAGCGACTTACAATAAATTCATTTCAACCATGAGGGTACAAAACCAGAACAACAAGAATCAAGAAAACATCATTTTCTTCCAGAAAGTCAAACTACAAAGTTCTATCAGTAAGTTCTATTTTAAGATACTAAAGTTCTACTATTCAAGGTAAAGGAGGAGGAGGAGAAGGAGGAGGAGGAGTGTGAGTGTATTTCGGAGGTTAAAGACTAGTCGAGCTGTTGCATTCTGGATGAGCTGCAGAGGTCAGATGGTACTAACAGGTAGACCTGCCAGGAGGGAGTTACAGTAGTCTAGACATGAGATGACCAGAACCTGGCCCAGAACCTGCACCTCCTTCTGAGTGAGAAGAGGACGTATTCTCCTGATGTTGTGCAGCATGTATCTACAGGAACGTGTTGTTGCAGTGATGTTGGCAGTAAGAGAGAGTTGACTGTCGAGTGTCTCCGAGGTTCTTATCAGTCAGGGTCGGGATAACAGAGTTGTTGAAGGTAGTAATCAGGTCGAGGGTGGGAGAGTCTTTCTCTGGAAGGAAGAGCAGTTCGGTCTTGTGGAGGTTGATTTCCAGGTGGTGTGAGGACATCCACTGAGAGATGTCAGTCAGACAGGCAGAGATTCATGCTGCTACCTGTGTTTCAGATCGGGGAAAAGAGGATCAGTTGGGTGTCATCAGCATAGCTGTGGTAGGAAAAGCCATGTGAGTGAAGGACAGAGCCGAGAGAGTCGGTGTAGAGAGAAGAGGAGGGGACCCGGGACGGAGCCTTGAGGGACACCAGTAGTGAGAGGACAAGGTTCAGACACAGATCCTCTCCAAGTTCCCCGGTAGGTGAGGTCGTTGAGGTAGGATGAGAACAGGGAGAGAGCAGAGCCTGAGACACCGAGGTCCTGAAGGAGGAAAGAAGGATCTGGTGGTTCACTGTGTCCAATGCAGCAGAAGGTCTAGAAGGATCAGGACAGAGGACAGAGAGGCTGCTCTAGCAGTGTGAAGCTGCTCAGAGACAGAAGGAGAAGAGAGGAGGGAGTGAATGTTGTGACGGACAGGTCCAGAGTCTGTTGATGTGGTCAGGTTGTCAGTTTGAGAGAGTAAGAGATAAAGAAGATAACAGAGGAAAGGTTACGGTGTTGGTGTGAACGAGTGAGAGACCTGTAGTATCTACGAGTAGATATACGCACAGGGACGGAAAGTGCACACATATTCAGATAGCAGTAGTTATACTCAGCGTCCCCCGAAGACTCCAACGAAAGACTCCTTTGTCTTTATCCTCTGAGTCTTCGTACGACGAGTCTTCGACGTTGAAGCTAACGCTTCAAACACTTCCTGCTTATACAACAGGGTTGGCTACAGCTGGTCAGACCACACCCCCTGCTCGTTAGACCTACAGGCACCAGGTGGTTCAAATGGGGGAGCAATAGAAACTCATGTCATGAGATGTCATGATGGTGTTGGGATGATGTCATCATGACGTCATGATGTCACGATGGTGTCAGAATGATGTCATGATAATGTCAGGATGATGTGATGATGTCATGATGATGTTTGGATGTTGTCAGGGTGATGTCATAATGATGTCATGATGATGTTTGGATGTTGTCAGGGTGATGTCATAATGATGTCATGATGATGTTTGGATGTTGTCAGGGTGATGTCATAATGATGTCATGATGATGCAGGTGTCAGATCCAGGAGAGTCTGTCTGCTTCTTTCTGACATGAAGCCTGAATTTTCTGAGTCCTTTTCAGCTCGTTCACCAGACTGACTGATGACATCATCATCATCATCATCACTGTAGAAATGTGTCAGTAGTTCTGAATAATATCTTCTAACTGCGTCCACACGTCCTCCAGTGGGATTTTCAGACAGTTTCTGTGTGTAAATGTGATGCAGTGCAGTGACGTCATTCAGAGGTCAGAGGTCATTCAAGTTTCCTGCAGTGACAGCTCGGTGTGTTCTTCAGCCACCAGCAGCTGACTCCCTCTGACGTGGGGATGCCGGTCCGTTTCTACTCCGACCTTTGACCCTTATTTTAATGTCAGGTTGTGTCTGTCAGATGAAATGACTGCAGCAATTTCATGTCTGTGACCGTCCAAACTATAGGAGCTGTCCGTCTTCCTCCTGACCACTAACACCTCCATCTCTGGGTCAGATTAATACATATTACAGACACAGTCATGTATTACATTACTTTATTAAAATAGTTTTAAATCTGATTCTGGCAGAAGTTAAATTAGACCGGAAACCAGACTGCAAGTAAAATGACCCTCTGACCGTCTCCTGGTGTGTTCTGTAGGACCAGTAATGGGAAGAGCTCTGTGATCAACGCCATGCTGTGTGACAAGGTGCTGCCATCTGGGATCGGACACACCACCAACTGCTTCCTGAGGGTGGAGGGCACCGACGGCAGCGAGGCCTTCCTCCTCACAGAGGGCTCCGAGGAGAGGAAGAGCATCAAGGTGAGGATCATTGCTGTCATCTTCTCTCCAGCCGCTCTCCAGGTATTCTCTAGGTGTTCTCTAGGCGTTCTCCAGCTGTTCTCCAGGTGTTCTCCAGGTATTCTCTAGTTGTTCTCTCGGCGTTCTCCAGCTGTTCTCCAGGTGTTCTCCAGGTGTTCTCTAGGTGTTCTCTAGGTGTTCTCCAGGTGTTCTCTAGGTATTCTCCAGGTGACTCTCTCTGTGCTTGCAGACGGTGAACCAGCTGGCCCATGCACTCCACCAGGACGAGGACCTGGATGCCGGCAGCTTGGTGTGTGTCATGTGGCCTAAAGCCAAGTGTGCTCTGCTGCGGGATGACCTGGTGCTGGTGGACAGGTGAGACGTGCTTCTTATCTCCCACCTGTCCTGTGTGTAAGCTGCTGTCTAACTCCGCTTCCTCCTCCCTGCAGCCCTGGCATTGATGTGACCACCGAGCTGGACAGCTGGATCGATAAGTTCTGCCTGGACGCTGACGTGTTCGTCCTGGTGGCGAACTCGGAGTCCACTCTGATGCAGACGGTGAGAACCAAGCGGCGTGTCTCCTCCGTCATGTGTGACGAGATAAACATGTCACAGGACTGTCAGTGGAACATTAATCCTCCAACATGTCAATCATGTCTCTCTGCAGGAGAAGTCCTTCTTCCACAAAGTGAACGAGCGTCTGTCCAGTCCCAACATCTTCATCCTCAACAACCGCTGGGACGCCTCCGCCTCCGAGCCCGAGTACATGGAGGAGGTCAGTCCCTAACCCACCCTGACACGCACAGAACCAGAACAAATAGATACAGGATGACCGAGCCCAGTCACTGCTTCCTGGTTCCATGTGGTTCACAACTAGCCTGCTGATCAGGTGCAGCTGGTTCAAGCCAGGTGGAGTTAATCTGTATACAGTATATATACTGTATGGATATATATATATATATATATATATATATATATATATATATATATATATATATATATATATATATATATATATATATATATATATATATATATATATATATCCATACAGTTAATCCGGTTAAAAGTCCTCAAAAGACCACAAGGTCGATAACAGACTCACTGATGTGAAATGAAAAGAGGCGTGATGATGCTTAAACCCAGAAATAAACAGCTGAGAATGGAAACACACGAGGAGCAAAAGGACCAAATATGGAAATAAAGGAAACACTGCTACTTCAATTAAAGAGTCAACAGGTGTGAAAGAGGTTAGGCCGACTGAACCTGGAGTTCCCTAAAAATACAGAAACTGGATATATATACTGTAAGTATATATATATATATACATGTACATATATACTGTATGATATATATATATATATATATATATATATATATATATATATATATATCCATACAGTCGATGATGTCATCAAGGTCAGTGATTGTAATGGGAGAAACACCCATCTTTAAATACTTTAAAACTCCTTGTCAACTTTAGTGTCCGTTTCTAATCATCTCAGTAAGTGCAATAAAATATGAATCCAACCTCCAGTAACAATATAAACAGTAGCCTTCATGAAGGGAAACTTCTTTTATTATCTAATTTCTAGCTAAACTTCCCTTTGACAGGAAATCACTGTAAGAAACTGGATTCTGATCAGCGTAAACACAGACTGAAAGGAACCAGGATTAAGTTAGCCTGGATGTTAGCCTGGACTTTAGCCTGGACTTTAGCCTGGACGTTAGCCTGGATGTTAGCCTGGATATTAGCCTGGCTGCTAGCCTGGACGTTAGCCTGGATGTTAGCCTGGTCTGGACCGGGCTAGTTGCACAGTATAAATCTCCATGGTAATTTGTGTGTTTTTGTGAAACCAAACTGAGGCTTAATTAAACCAGGATACCTGGAATAACCCGGTTTAATCCCTGATCAAGATTTAGTGAAACAGCAGGACACACGTGTGTTTCGTGTTTGTATGTATGACCAGAGAGACACACGCGTGTTGTGTGTTTGTATGTATGACCAGAGAGACACACGCTTGTTGTGTGTTTGTATGTATGACCAGAGAGACACACGCATGTTGTGTGTTTGTATATATGACCAGAGAGACACACGCTTGTTGTGTGTTTGTATGTATGACCAGAGAGACACACGGGTGTTGTGTGTTTGTATGTATGACCAGAGACACACACGCTTGTTGTCTGTTTGTATGTATGACCAGAGAGACACACGCATGTTGTGTTTGTATGTATGACCAGAGAGACACACGCTTGTTGTGTGTTTGTATATATGACCAGAGAGACACCAGCGTGTTGTGTGTTTGCATGTATGACCAGAGAGACACGCTTATTGTGTGTTTGTATGTATGACCAAAGAGACACACACGTGTTGTGTCTTTGTATGTATGACCAGAGAGACACACGGGTGTTGTGTGTTTGTATGTATGACCAGAGAGACACACGCATGTTGTGTGTTTGTATGTATGACCAGAGAGACACACGCGTGTTGTGTGTTTGTATGTATGACCAGAGAGACACACGCATGTTGTGTGTTTGTATGTATGACCAGAGAGACAAAGAGTGTTGTGTGTTTGTATGTATGACCAGAGACACCAGAGTGTTGTGTGTTTGTATGTATGACCAAAAGAGACACACACGTGTTGTGTGTTTGTATGTATGACCAGAGAGACACACGGGTGTTGTGTGTTTGTATGTATGACCAGAGAGACACACGCTTGTTGTGTGTTTGTATGTATGACCAGAGAGACACACGGGTGTTGTGTGTTTGTATGTATGACCAGAGAGACACACGCGTGTTGTGTGTTTGTATGTATGACCAGAGAGACACACGGGTGTTGTGTGTTTGTATGTATGACCAGAGAGACACACGCGTGTTGTGTGTTTGTATGTATGGCCAGAGAGACACACGGGTGTTGTGTGTTTGTATGTATGACCAGAGAGACACACGCGTGTTGTGTGTTTGTATGTATGACCAGAGACACACACGCGTGTTGTGTGTTTGTATGTATGACCAGAGAGACACACGCGTGTTGTGTGTTTGTATGTATGACCAGAGAGACAAAGCGTGTCGTGTGTTTGTATGTATGACCAGAGAGACACACGCATGTTGTGTGTTTGTATGTATGACCAGAGAGACACACGCATGTTGTGTGTTTGTATGTATGACCAGAGAGACACACGCGTGTTGTGTGTTTGTATGTATGACCAGACAGACACACGCGGGTTGTGTGTTTTTATGTATGACCAGAGAGACACACGGGTGTTGTGTGTTTGTATGTATGACCAGAGAGACACACGCGTGTTGTGTGTTTGTATATATGACCAGAGAGACACACGCTTGTTGTGTGTTTGTATGTATGACCAGAGAGACACACGGGTGTTGTGTGTTTGTATGTATGACCAGAGAGACACACGCATGTTGTGTGTTTGTATATATGACCAGAGAGACACACGCTTGTTGTGTGTTTGTATGTATGACCAGAGAGACACACGGGTGTTGTGTGTTTGTATGTATGACCAGAGACACACACGCTTGTTGTCTGTTTGTATGTATGACCAGAGAGACACACACGTGTTGTGTGTTTGTATGTATGACCAGAGAGACACACGCTTGTTGTGTGTTTGTACGTATGACCAGAGAGACACCAGAGTGTTGTGTGTTTGTATGTATGACCAGAGAGACACACACGTGTTGTGTGTTTGTATGTATGACCAGAGACACACGCGTGTTGTGTGTTTGTATGTATGACCAGAGACACACACGCTTGTTGTCTGTTTGTATGTATGACCAGAGAGACACACACTGTTGTGTGTTTGTATGTATGACCAGAGAGACACACGCTTGTTGTGTGTTTGTATGTATGACCAGAGAGACACCAGAGTGTTGTGTGTTTGTATGTATGACCAGAGAGACACACGCTTGTTGTGTGTTTGTATGTATGACCAGAGAGACACCAGCGTGTTGTGTATTTGTATGTATGACCTGAGAGACACACGCATGTTGTGTGTTTGTATGTATGACCAGAGAGACACACGCGTGTTGTGTGTTTGTATGTATGACCAGAGAGACACCAGAGTGTTGTGTGTTTGTATGTATGACCAGAGAGACACACGCGTGTTGTGTGTTTGTATGTATGACCAGAGAGACACACGCTTGTTGTGTGTTTGTATGTATGACCAGAGAGACACACGCGTGTTGTGTGTTTGTATGTATGACCAGAGAGACACACACGTGTTGTGTGTTTGTATGTATGACCAGAGAGACACACGCGTGTTGTGTGTTTGTATGTATGACCAGAGAGACAAAGCGTGTTGTGTGTTTGTATGTATGACCAGAGAGACACACGCATGTTGTGTGTTTGTATGTATGACCAGAGAGACACACGCATGTTGTGTGTTTGTATGTATGACCAGAAAGACAAAGAGTGTTGTGTGTTTGTATGTATGACCAGAGAGACACAAGCATGTTGTGTGTGTTGTTGCCAGTAGATGAGGAGTCAGCAGGAGTCTTTGATCCACTGAAACTCTGGTTGACATGAATGAAGCTCCATCTGGCTCCTTGTTAAGATTATCTATCTATCTATCTATCTATCTATCTATCTATCTATCTATCTATCTATCTATCTATCTATCTATCTATCTATCTATCTATCTATCTATCTATCTATCTATCTGTCTGTCTGTCTGTCTGTCTGTCTGTCTGTCTGTCTGTGTGTGTGTGTGTGTGTGTGTGTTACAGTATTACAGTTCTGCTGACTCAGCAACAGCCTAATATTAGCCCGGTGAACAGCTGGTCTTACAGCTCTTCATCCCTGATGATGATGTTCTGTATTCAGGCTGCAGGTTCATACTGCTGGTACGTCTGTAAATATGAGACATGATGTAACTCCTGGTCCAACCAATCAGCATCCATCAGTGACATCACCTGTTGGTTTGTGAACGTTATGAATCCTCCAGTTCAGATTCTGTCCGTCACCATCTTTGCTAGTTGGGAGCATTTTAGAGCAGGAAGTGACCATATTTAGACGAGCTGGAGGAGGAGCCAGCGGTGGATCTGACCGATCTGATCGGAAACCTGACGCTACTACATCCCGCCCACCGATAGCTGTAACCTGACTGCACCACAGGCCTGTCAATCAAACAGACACGCCCCCAAAAACAGGTCTTTTTGACAGTCCATAAAGAATTTGTTTCACCACCTTCATGTTCATTAAAGTGTGTTGTTGTTGTTGTTGTTGTTGTGATGGTGGTGGTGTGTGTCAGGTCCGCAGGCAGCACATGGAGCGCTGCACCAACTTCCTGGTGGATGAGTTGGGGGTGGTGGATCGGGCCCAGGCCAGTGACCGCATCTTCTTCGTCTCCGCAAAGGAGGTCCTCCAGGCCCGTGTGCAGAAGGCCCAGGGGATGCCTGAATCAGGTGGGGGCGGAGCTTATAATTTGTAAACACACTGCGTTACATCAGACCTGAGATCAGGATGATGTAACGTCCTGTCCATCTTCCAGGCTGCTCAGATGAATCTGTACTGTAACCCTGAAACTAACATCCCTCTGACACCCTGAACAGAAGCAGTAGAGGAGCTTTAGTGTGAATGTGTACTGGTGTACTGGACACTGTGGGATGGGTGATCACAGAGCAATATCACAATAATAATAATAATAGAACAAATATATCATTGGAAATATGACTCCAGGACAAATGATGTGTGAAACATAACCTTCAGTGTTCAGTTTGTTTTCTAGATTTTAAGAATTTCTTAAAGAAAAACACCAATCAGACATAAAACCAGTGGCAGGTGGAGCAGAACAATATGTGCTCCTTCATGAGGACCATAAACTCCGTCTGATGGAGAGCTGCTGGTTGAAGCTGCGTTTGGAGAGTGGGAGGTGTTCCTCACCTGTCAGGTGGTGTCGTACTGAGGTCCACCACCTGTCCACCTGTTCACCTGTCCACCTGTTCACCTGCTGCAGCTGCTCTCTGATACACGAGTCTCCTCCATGATGGTTTTATCAGTTCTGTATTAAACAGTAGTGTCACAGCCTGATTACTGTCGATCAGGATGATTGGTTGGTTGATTGATCGATCGATCGATTGATTGAACTGTGGTGTGTTTCAGGTGGAGCTCTCGCTGAAGGATTTCAGGCCCGAATGTTTGAGTTCCAGAACTTTGAGAGGAGGTTCGAGGTAAACTGCTCATATGTTCAACAACGTGGTGAAGGATTTCTACCTCACTAACTCCTCCATCAGTCAGCTCTCCTTCTACCTCGTGATGATAGTGATTGTCGTCTCTGACGTCCCTGTCTCTGACGTCCCTGTCTCTGCCCATCTCTGTCATCCCTGTCTCTGACGTTCCTGTCTCTGCCCATCTCTGTCATCCCTGTCTCTGACGTCCCTGTCTCTGCCCATCTCTGACGTCCCTGTCTCTGACGTCCCTGTCTCTGCCCATCTCTGTCATCCCTGTCTCTGACGTCCCTGTCTCTGACGTCCCCGTCTCTGTCATCCCCCGTTTCTGTCGTCCCCGCCTGCCTGTCTCGGTCATCCCCGTCTCTGCCCATCTCTGACGTCCCCGTCTCTGACGTCCTCGTCTCTCTCCAGGAGTGTATCTCCCAGTCAGCGGTGAAGACCAAGTTTGAGCAGCACACCGTGAGAGCCAAGCAGATCTCTGAAGGTCTGCGCCGCATCATGGACTCTGTTCACATCGCTGCTCAAGAGCAGAGGTGAGGATGATGACGATGAAGACTTCTACACCGTCAGGGTGTCACCTGCAGCCAGATATTCCATTGTCTGAGTGATGTCCTGCTGAGGACGGAGACAGACAACAGATGTGTTTCAGCCTACAATAACAACACATCAGCTGTATTCAGAGTACAAAACACCAAAGTGTGTGTGTGTGTGTGTGTGTGTGTGTGTGTGTGTGTGTGTGTGTGTATATGTGTGTGTGTGTGTGTGTGTGTGTGTGTGTGTGTGTGTGTGTGTATATGTGTGTGTGTGTGTGTATGTATATGTGTGTGTGTGTGTGTGTGTGTGTGTGTGTGTGTGTGTGTGTGTGTGTGTGTGTGTGTGTGTGTGTGTATATGTGTGTGTATATATATGTGTGTGTATATGTATGCGTGTGTGTGTGTGTGTGTATATGTGTGTGTGTGTGTGTGTGTGTATGTGTGTGTGTGTGTGTGTATATGTATGTGTGTGTGTGTGTGTGTGTATATATATGTGTGTGTGTGTGTGTACAGAGTGTACTGCCTGGAGACCAAGGAGGACCGTCAGGACCGGTTGGAGTTTCTGGACAAACAGTTGGACCTGCTGACGATGGACTGTAAGGCCAAGATCAAGAAGATCACAGAGGAGGTGGAGAGACAGGTGAGCCCACGCATGACATCATCACATCATGACATCACATCCTGACATCTCATTATCACATCATGACATCATCACATCACGTCATGACATCATCACATCATGACATCATCACATCATGACATCACGTCATCACGTCATGACATCATCACATCACGACATCACATCACGTCATGACATCATCACATCACGTCATGACATCATCACATCATGACATCACATCACGTCATGACATCATCACATCACATCATGACATCATTGAATTCCTTCCCGAATCAGTGGTGGTTTGACACTTGTGGGATCTAATTATTTAAAAATAGTTCCAAAAACCCAAGAAAATGAAACCTTTCCAGATTTCTTGTCCTGCTCCAGATGTTCCTCATCAGGGACTGTATTGTTCACTGCGTCTCTGTCTAGGTGTCCAACGCCATGGCAGAGGAGATCAGGAAGCTCCATGTTCTGGTGGACGACTTCCACATGGACTTCCATCCTTCAGCTGTGGTCCTCAAAGTCTACAAGAATGTGAGTTCAACCTCCACATCATCATCAGGATACTCCCACTGATCTCTGGAGACAGCTGTCAATCATCTCTAGACCTCAGTATAGGGGAAACATACCAGGACAGATAAAACAGAGATTAGTAGAATCTGTTAACATCTGTAGTGATGATGTTAACATCGGTAGTGATGAAGACGTTAACATCGGTAGTGATGAAGACGTTAACATCGGTAGTGATGAAGACGTTAACATCTGTAGTGATGAAGACGTTAACATCGGTAGTGATGAAGACGTTAACATCGGTAGTGATGAACCCTTCATGTCTGCAGCGTCACCACTAGTGGCCAATACGTTGTCCACACTGCTCCTTGAGATTTTGGAGGTCAAAGGTCACTGTGACACCATGTTTCATGAGTTCTTTCCTTTCTGGTGTTCAGGAGCTCCATCGACACATTGAGGAAGGTCTCGGCAAGAACATGTCGGAGAGGTGCTCCACCTCCATCACCAGCTCGCTGCAGGGGACGCAGACCGACATGATCGGTAACATCCACCTGTCTACACCTCCTCCTTCCACCTGTCTGTCACCTCCTACATCCACCTGTCTGTCACCTCCTCCTTCCACCTGTCTGTCACCTCCTACATCCACCTGTCTGTCACCTCCTACATCCACCTGTCTCCTCCTACATTCACCTGTCTGTCACCTCCTACATCCACCTGTATGTCACCTCCTACATCCACCTGTCTCCTCCTACATTCACCTGTCTGTCACCTCCTACAACCACCTGTCTGTCACCTCCTACATCCACCTGTCTGTCACCTCCTACAACCACCTGTCTGTCTCCTCCTACATCCACCTGTCTGTCACCTCCTACATCCACCTGTCACATCCGCCTGTCACCTCCTACATCCACCTGTCTGTCACCTCCTACATCCACCTGTCTGTCACCTCCTACATCCACCTGTCTGTCACCTCCTACATCCACCTGTCTGTCACCTCCTACATCCACCTGTCTGTCTCCTCCTACATCCACCTGTCTGTCACCTCCTACATCCTACATCCACCTGTCTGTCACCTCCTACATCCACCTGTCTGTCACCTCCTACATCCACCTGTCACCTGCTACATCCACCTGTCTGTCACCTCCTACATCCACCTTTCTCGTCCTACATCCACCTGTATGTCACCTGCTACATCCACCTGTCACCTCCTACATCCACCTGTCTGTCACCTCCTACATCCACCTTTCTCGTCCTACATCCACCTGTCTGTCACCTCCTACAACCACCTGTCTGTCACCTCCTACATCCACCTGTCTGTCACCTCCTACAACCACCTGTCTGTCTCCTCCTACATCCACCTGTCTGTCACCTCCTACATCCACCTGTCACATCCGCCTGTCACCTCCTACATCCACCTGTCTGTCACCTCCTACATCCACCTGTCACCTCCTACATCCACCTGTCTGTCACCTCCTACATCCACCTGTTTGTCACCTCCTACATCCACCTGTTTGTCACCTCCTACATCCACCTGTCTGTCACCTCCTACATCCACCTGTTTGTCACCTCCTACATCCACCTGTCTGTCACATCCTACATCCGCCTGTCACCTCCTACATCCACCTGTCTGTCACCTCCTACATCCACCTGTATGTCACCTCCTACATCCACCTGTCTGTCACCTCCTACATCCACCTGTCTGTCACCTCCTACATCCACCTGTTTGTCACCTCCTACATCCACCTG
>NW_027211173.1:32500-57180 GCF_029030835.1 Brachyistius frenatus
TGTATTAACGTGTGTGTTGTACATGTGTGTAAACTGTATTAACGTGTGTGTGTACATACGTGTAAACTGTATTAACGTGTGTGTGTGTTGTACATGTGTGTAAACTATTGACGTGTGTGTGTGTGGTACATAAGTGTAAACTATTAACGTGTGTGTGTGGTACATACGTGTAGACTGTATTAACGTGTGTGTGTTGTACATGTGTGTAAACTGCATTAACGTGCGTGTGGTACATACATGTAAACTGTATTAACGTGTGTGTTGTACATACGTGTAGACTGTATTAACGTGTGTGTGTTGTACATGTGTGTAAACTGTATTAACGTGTGTGTGTGGTACATATGTGTAAACTATTAACGTGTGTGTGGTACATACGTGTAGACTGTATTAACATGTGTGTGTGTTGTACATGTGTGTAAACTGTATTAACGTGTGTGTGTGTGTGGTACATATGTGTAAAGTGTATTAACGTGTGTGTGTGTGGTACATACGTGTAGACTGCATTAACGTGTGTGTGTGTGGTACATACGTGTAGACTGTATTAACGTGTGTGTGTTGTACATATGTGTAGACTGTATTAACGTGCGTGTGGTACATACGTGTAAACTGTATTAACGTGTGTGTTGTACATGTGCGTAAACTATTAACGTGTGTGTGTGTGTGTGGTACATATGTGTAAACTATTAACATGTGTGTGTGGTACATACGTGTAGACTGTATTAACGTGTGTGGTACATATGTGTAGACTGCATTAACGTGTTTGTGGTACATACGTGTAGACTATTAACGTGTGTGTGTTGTACATACGTGTAGACTGTATTAACATGTGTGTGGTACATACGTGTAGACTGTATTAACGTGTGTGTGTGTGGTACATACGTATAGACTGTATTAACGTGTGTGGTACATACGTGTAGACTGTATTAACATGTGTGGTATATATGTGTAGACTGTATTAACATGTGTGTGGTACATATGTGTAGACTGTATTAACGTGTGTGGTATATATGTGTAGACTGTATTAACATGTGTGTGGTACATACGTGTAGACTGTATTAACGTGTGTGGTATATATGTGTAGACTGTATTAACATGTGTGTGGTACATACGTGTAGACTGTATTAACGTGTGTGTGTTGTACATACGTGTAAACTGTATTAACGTGTGTGTCTGTGTTCCAGGAACAAGGCGGGCTGGCTGGACAGTGAGCTCAACATGTTCACCCAGCAGTACCTCCACCACAGCAAGTAGTCCAGGGGGAGGTCCTCTGACAGACTGAGAACCAGTAGGGGGGCGTGACCTCACCTGCTGAAATCTCCCCTTACTCACCTGTACAGTCAGCAGGTCAGAGGTCAGCAAGTCAGAGGTCAGCGGGTCACGCTCACACTAAAACAAACAGGACACCTCTCTGGCGCCCCCTCCTGCCTCTGGAGCTCCTTCATGGTCAGCTGCTGTTGTTCCAGATGAACATGAAGAGGTCCCCAGAAGGCTGGAAGATGTGACTCCTCCTCTGAACCCTGTACGCTTGATTTTATAGAAACACTGAACACTGTGCCATGCTGAGACGCCGTCCTCCTGAGGGACAGACATGTGTGTCTCAAGTCGGTAGAACATGAAGATAATTTATTCCTCCGTGATGTCGTACGTTTTATCATCACTGATTTCTGCTGATGTCTTTGAACTGAAGGATGAAGAGTAAAGTTCTCTGTTTAACATCAGAACTCTGTGACCCGGTGTGACCCGGTGTGACTCTGTGTGACCCGGTGTGACCCGGTGTGACTCTGTGTGACTCTGTGTGACCCGGTGTGACTCGGTGTGACTCGGTGTGAATCTGTGTGACTCTGTGTGACCCGGTGTGACTCGGTGTGACCCGGTGTGACTCTGTGTGACCCTGTGTGACCCGGTGTGACTCTGTGTGACCCGGTGTGACTCTGTGTGACCCGGTGTGACCCGTTGTGTCCGTCTGTCTTCCTGCTCCCTCCTCTTCATCTTCATCATATGGTTCAGGAGTCTGTGAGTCAGAGCAACCAATCAGCAACCTCGTTAGAGAATCCGAGTGTAAATATTGTTATAATCTGCCTTTATGATGGAAACTGAGGGGAAATATAAACAATAGGAACGACAGCAGAGGGGACGAGCCTGGGACAGTACACGAGGTACACATGTAGTACAAATGCGGTACACATGCAGTACACATGTAGTACACATGTAGTACACACGCAGCACACATGCAGTACACATGTAGAACACATGCAGTACACACGTGGTACGCATGCAGTATACATGTAGAACACATGTAGTGCACATGCAGTACACGTGGTACGCATGCAGTACACATGTAGTACACACGCAGTACACACGTAGAACACATGTAGTACACACACAGCACACGGTATAAATACTGCGTCTCCGTCTCGTCCTTCATACTGAACTCATGCACTTTATTAAGTTACTGCTTTTTTCCCTGAAACTCGTCTGGCAGGCAGACGCTGTTTGAAGGTTCCTGCATGCGGTGACTGTTGTCGTCTGGTCTCGTTGAAATGTTCCAACGTGTGTCTGTGAAAATGAATAAAGGTGTAACGACACTAAAACTGAACATGGTGGACGTCGTCTTCGTCTGCCGATCAATAAGCAACACAAAATACTTCTTTACAAGATGATCACGGTCTGTGAGCTGTGCTGGAAAATATATAAAGTACCTGAATACACAGACGTACTGCAGTACTCAGCATGAGTACACATGTACTGTCATTAAGATAAAAGTACTCACGAAGAACGACACGTTCCAAATTATTAGAATATTATTGTTGGATGATGCAGTAATGAGCATCACTGATTTTCAAAGAAAAGTGGGATAAAGTGAATAATTTAATAAACTTTCAGATGTTTAATTCTTCATGATGAAATTAAATCCAACAAGTGAAACTGAAACATCAAACTGAAATACTGCATTACATCACCTCACTGTCACACATTACAGAACAAAGGTTTGGTGTATTCACTGATGTGTCCAGCAGGTGGCAGCGTGGCCTCACTGCCTTCATTCAGATCGACGGAGCAGGTTTGAAACCAACTACAGCTGACAACATTTCTACTTCACTGGCTTCCTGCTAAATCAAGAATAGAATTTAAAATGATCTTGATGACTTACAAAGCTCTACATGACCAGGCTCCATCATATCTTAGAGATCTTATAGAACCATATAATCCTAGCAGAGCACTTCTCTCTCAGTATGCTGGTCTACTTGTGGTTCCTAGAGTTTCCAGAAGTAGAATGGGAGGCGGAGCTTCAGTGTTCAGGCTCCTCCCCTGTGGAACCAGCTCCCAGTTTGTGTTGGAGGGGCAGAAACCCTCTCTAGCTTTAAGATTAGACTCAAAACGTTCCTTCTTGATAAAGCCTATAGTTAGGGCTGGCTCAGGTAGACCTGAACCAACCCTTAGTTATGCTGTTATAGGCCGAGGCTGCTGGAGGACCTCGTTACATGCTGAGCTTCTTTTCTTTCCTCCTACTCTTTAACTGACTCATACCTCACCATCTTTTTCTCTCCCATAGTTTCTTCTTATTATCTGTTGTCTCCATTCAGTTCCTTCACTCGTGTAGTTTCTGTTCTTTCTTCTCCAGATGTCCCGTCATGGAGCTGCATGTCTCTGCTCTGTGATTGTCATCTCCACCAACAGTTCTTCTCTTCTATCTCTATGCTGTCCTTTTCTCTCTCTGCTCTCCTCTCACCCCAACCGGTCGAGGCAGATGCTCCGCCCACCTCTGATCCTGGTTCTGTTAACAGATGCTCCGCCCACCTCTGATCCTGGTTCTGTTGACAGATGTTCTCCACCTCTGAGCCTGGTTCTGTTAACAGATGCTCCGCCCACTTCTGATCCTGGTTCTGTTAACAGATGTTCTCCACCTCTGATCCTGGTTCTGTCGGAGTTTTTCCTCTCTCTGTTGGAGGTTTTTCTCCCTTAAAGGGTTTTTTCCCTCCTAGTTTATGTGGGAATTGATGAATTGTTGAATTGTTGTGTTTCTCTGTATAATATTATAAAGTCTTGTTGTAAAGACTTAATGTGTTAAGTTCCATGAAATAACCTGTGTTGTGATTTGAATTTGAAAATTGAATTGAATTGAATTAAAGACATTCATGAGTAATGAGACGTTTAAAAGAGAGTTCACTCTGAAGAACAAAGAAATTCAACATCTTTATAATGAAGTGAAAACCTGCAGGTACTAAAAAAAACATCGACTTCAAGTTGTTCATCTCTGAAAGAATCTTCTGGAAACACTCACCTGTTTGTTTTATGGTTTCATTCACCTGCAGTCACCAATCAGAATCAGCTGAGTGTGTGGACCTCCATCAGCCCTCCATCAGCCCTCTATCAGTCCTCCATCAGTCCTCCATCAGACCTCCATCAGACCTCTATCTGTCCTCCATCAGTCCTCCATCAGCCCTCCATCAGACCTCCATCAGCCCTCCATCAGACCACCATCAGTCCTCCATCAGACCTCTATCAGACCTCTGTCACTTCTCCATCAGACATCCGTCACTTCTCCATCAGTCCTCCATCAGACCTCCATCAGACTTCCATCAGACCTCCATCAGACCTCCATCATACCTCCATCAGTCCTCCATCAGACCTCTGTCACTTCTCCATCAGACATACATCGGACCTCCATCACTTCTCCATCACTTCTCCATCAGTCCTCCACCAGTCCTCCACCAGACCTCCATCAGACCTTTGTCACTTCTCCATTAGACCTCCATCAGTCCTCTATCAGACCAAACACTACACACTAGACACTACACACATTCGACACTACACACTACATTACATTTCATTTATCTGACTCTTTTATCCAAAGACTTACAATAAATTCATTTCAACCATGAGGGTTCAAAACCAGAACAACAAGAATCAAGAAAACATAATTTTCTTCCAGAAAGCCAAACTACAAAGTTCTATCAGTAAGTTCTATTTTAAGATACTAAAGTTCTACTATTCAAGGTAAAGGAGGAAGAGGAGGAGGAGGAGGAGTGTGAGTGTATTTCGGAGGTTAAAGACCAGTCGAGCTGTTGCATTCTGGATGAGCTGCAGAGGTCAGATGGTACTAACAGGTAGACCTGCCAGGAGGGAGTTACAGTAGTCTAGACATGAGATGACCAGAACCTGGACCAGAACCTGCACCTCCTTCTGAGTGAGAAGAGGACGTATTCTCCTGATGTTGTGCAGCATGTATCTACAGGAACGTGTTGTTGCAGTGATGTTGGCAGTAAGAGAGAGTTGACTGTCGAGTGTCTCCGAGGTTCTTATCAGTCAGGGTCGGGATAACAGAGTTGTTGAAGGTCGTAGTCAGGTCGAGGGTGGGAGAGTCTTTCTCTGGAAGGAAGAGCAGTTCGGTCTTGTGGAGGTTGATTTCCAGGTGGTGTGAGGACATCCACTGAGAGACGTCAGTCAGACAGGCAGAGATTCATGGGGCGGCACGGTGGTGCAGTGGTTAGCACTGTCGCCTCACAGCAAAAAGGTTCTGGGTTCGAATCCAGTCCTGGGCCTTTCTGTGCGGAGTTTGCATGTTCTCCCTGTGCTTGCGTGGGTTCTCTCCGGGTTCTCCGGCTTCCTCCCATCATCCAAAAACATGCACTTCAGGTCAGGTAATCCCCTCGGGAGATTAATAAAGTGTATAAAATCAAATAAAAAAAATAAATAAATAAAAAAAAAAAAAATAAATGACAGGTCATCATTGTAAATGAGAATTGGTTCTCAATTGATTCTACCTGGTTAAATAAAGGTCATATATATGCTGCTACCTGTGTTTCAGATCTGGAAAAGAGAGGATCAGTTGGGTGTCATCAGCATAGCTGTGGTAGGAAAAGACATGCGAGTGAAGGACAGAGCCGAGAGAGTCGATGTAGAGAGAAGAGGAGGGGACCCGGGACGGAGCCTTGAGGGACACCAGTAGTGAGAGGACAAGGTTCAGACACAGATCCTCTCCAAGTTCCCCGGTAGGTGAGGTCGTTGAGGTAGGATGAGAACAGGGAGACACAACAACATTTCTACACAACAACACTTCTACACAATAAAACTTATACTCATCAACATTTCTACACAACAACACTTCTACACCTCAACACTTCTACGCAACATTTCTACACAACAACATTTCTACGCGACAACACTTCTGCACATCAACACTTCTACACAACAAAACTAGTCATCAACATTTCTACACAACAACATTTCTCCACAACAACACTTCTACAGATCAACACTTCTACACATCAACATTTCTACGCAACAAAACTTCTACGCAACATTTCTATGCAACAACATTTCTCCACAACAACACTTCTACAGATCAACACTTCTACACGACATTTCTACACGTCAACACTTCTACACAACAAAACTACTCAGCAACATTTCTACACAACAACACTTCTACACATCAACATTTCTACACAACAACATTTCTACACATCAACATTTCTACACAACAAAACTTCTACGCAACATTTCTACACAACATTTCTATGCAACAACATTTCTCCACAACGACATTTCTCCACATCAACATTTCTACACAACACTTCTACACAACAAAACTTCTACACATCAACATTTCTACACAACAAAACTTCTACACAACAACATTTCTACGCAACAACACTTCTACACAACAAAACTTCTACACATCAACATTTCTACACAACAAAACTTCTACACAACAACATTTCTACGCAACAACACTTCTGCACATCAACACTTCTACACAACAACATTTCTACACATCAACATTTCTACACAACATTTCTACACAACAACATTTCTACACACCAACATTTCTACACATCAATATTTCTACACAACAACATTTCTCCTCAACAACACTTCTACACAACAAAACTTCTAAACAACAACACTTCTACACAACAAAACTTCTACTCATCAACACTTCTACACCTCAACACTTCTACGCAACATTTCTACACAACAACATTTCTAAGCGACAACACTTCTGCACATCAACACTTCTACACAACAAAACTAGTCATCAACATTTCTACACAACAACATTTCTCCACAACAACATTTCTACACAACAACACTTCTACACGACATTTCTACACATCAACACTTCTACACATCAACACTTCTACATAACAACATTTCTACGCCAACATTTCTACACAACAACATTTCTACACAACAAAACTTCTACACAACAACATTTCTACACAACAACATTTCTGCGCAACAACACTTCTGCACATCAACACTTCTACACAACAAAACTAGTCATCAACATTTCTACGCAACATTTCTACACATCAACATTTCTACACAACAAAACTTCTACGCAACATTTCTACACAACATTTCTACGCAACAACACTTCTACACAACAAAACTAGTCATCAACACTTCCACACAACAACATTTCTACACATCAACATTTCTACACAACAACATTTCTACACATCAACATTTCTACACAACAAAACTTCTACGCAACATTTCTACACAACATTTCTATGCAACAACATTTCTACACGTCAACATTTCTACACAACAACACTTCTACACAACAAAACTTCTACTCATCAACATTTCTACACAACAACACTTCTACACATCAACATTTCTACACAACAAAACTAGTCATCAACACTTCCACACAACAACATTTCTACACAACATTTCTACACAACACTTCTGCACATCAACACTTCTACACAACAACACTTCTACACAACGAAACTAGTCATCAACATTTATACACAACAACATTTCTGCACATTAACATTTCTACGCATCAACATTTCTACACAACAACAATTCTACACAACAACATTTCTACATAACAACATTTCTACACAACAACATTTCTACGCAACAACACTTCTGCACATCAACACTTCTACACTACAAAACTAGTCATCAACATTTCTACGCAACATTTCTACACATCAACATTTCTACACAATAAAACTTCTACACAACATTTCTACACATTTCTACGCAACAACACTTCCACGCAACAACATTTCTACACCAACATTTCTACACAACAACATTTCTACACAACAACATTTCTACACACCAACATTTCTACACATCAACATTTCTACACAACAACATTTCTCCTCAACAACATTTCTACGCGTCAACATTTCTACACAACAACACTTCTACACAACAAAACTTCTACTCATCAACACTTCTACACCTCAACACTTCTACGCAACATTTCGACACAACAACATTTCTACGCGACAACACTTCTGCACATCAACACTTCTACATAACAACATTTCTACACAACAACATTTCTACGCAACAACACATCTGCACATCAACACTTCTACATTTCTACGCACAAAACATTTCTAGTCATCAACATTTCTACACATCAACACTTCTACACATCAACACTTCTACATAACAACATTTCTACACCAACATTTCTACACAACAATATTTCTACACAACAACATTTCTACAGAACAAAACTTCTACACAACAACATTTCTACGCAACAACATTTCTACACAACAACATTTCTACTCAACAACATTTCTACGCAACAACACTTCTGCAGGTGTTATTATATTCTATATTCTGAGGTGTTATTATTATATTCTATAATCTGAGGTGTTATTATTATTTTCTTTATTCTGAGGTCTTATTATTATATTCTATAATCTGAGGTATTGTTATTATATTCTATAATCTGAGGTGTTATTGTTATATTCTATATTCTGAGGTATTATTATTATATGGTACATTCTGAGTTTTTATTATTATATTCTGTAATCTGAGGAATTATTATATTCTATAATCTATAGGTGAGGAATTATTATATTCTTTAATCTATAGGTGTTATTATATTCTATAATCTGAGGTGTTATTATTATATTGTATGTTCTGAGGTGTTATAATTATATTCTATAATCTGAGGTTTTATTATTATATTGTATAATCTGAGGTGTTGTTATTATATTGTATATTCTGTGGTGTTATTATTATATTCTATAATCTGAGGTGTTATTATGTTCTATAATATGAGGTGTTATTCTTATATTGTATATTTTGCGGTGTTATTATATTCTATAATCAGAGCTGTTATTATATTCTATAATCTGAGGTGTTGTTATTATATTCTATAATTTGTGGTGTTGTTATTATATTATATAATCTGAGGTGTTATTATATTCTATAATCTGAGGTGTTATTATGTTCTATAATCTGAGGTGTTGTTATTATATTCTATAATCTGAGGTGTTATTATAATCTTCTATAATCTCAGGTGTTGTTATTATAGTCTACATTCTGAGGTGTTATTATTATATTCTATAATCTGAGGTGTTATTATTATTTTCTTTATTCTGAGGTCTTATTATTATATTCTATAATCTGAGGTATTGTTATTATATTCTATAATCTGAGGTCTTATTATGATATTCTATATTCTGAGGTATTATTATTATATGGTACATTCTGAGTTTTTATTATTATATTCTGTAATCTGAGGAATTATTATATTCTATAATCTATAGGTGAGGAATTATTATATTCTTTAATCTATAGGTGTTATTATATTCTTTATTCTGAGGTGTTATTATTAAATTCTATAATCTGAGGTGTTGTTATTGTATTCTTTAATCTGAGGTGTTATTATTATATTTTATAATCTGAGGTGTTATTATTATATTCTTTATTCTGAGGTGTTATCATTAAATTCTCAAATCTAAGGTGTTGTTATTATATTCTATAATCTGAGGTGTTGTTATCATATTCTATAATCTGAGGTGTTATTATATTTTATATTCTGAGGTGTTATTATTATATTTTATAATCTGAGGTGTTATTGTTATATTCTATAATCTGAGGTGTTGTTATTATTATAGTCTAAAGTCTTAGGTGTTATTATTATATTCTAAAATCTGAGGTGTTCTTATTATATTCTTTATTCTGAGGTGTTATCATTAAATTCTAAAATCTAAGGTGTTGTTATTATATTCTATAATCTGAGGTGTTGTTATTATATTCTATAATCTGAGGTGTTATTATATTTTATATTCTGAGATGTTATTATTATATTGTATATTCTGAGGTGTTATTATTCTATTCTGCAATCTGAGGTGTTATTATTATATTCTATAACCTGAGGTGTTATTATATTGTGTAATGTGAGGTGTTATTCTTATATTGTATATTTTGCGGTGTTATTATATTCTATAATCTGAGGTGTTATTATATTCTATAATCTGAGGTGTTATTATGTTCTATAATCTGAGGTGTTGTTATTATATTCTATAATCTGAGGTGTTATTATTATATTCTTTATTCTGAGGTGTTATTATTAAATTCTATAATATGGGGTGTTGTTATTGTATTCTTTATTCTGAGGTGTTATCATTAAATTCTATAATCTGAGGTGTTATTATATTGTATATTCTGAGGTGTTATTATATTGTATATTCATAGGTGTTGTTGTTATTATATTGTGTATTCTAAGGTGTTATTATTATATTCTGCAATCTGTGGTGTTATTATTATATTCTATAATCTGAGGTGTTATTCTTATATTGTATATTTTGCAGTGTTATTATATTCTATAATCTGAGGTGTTATTATATTCTGTAATCTGAGGTGTTGTTATTATATTCTATAATTTGTGGTGTTATTATTCTATTCTATAATCTGAGGTGTTATTATTATATTCTATAATCTGAGGTGTTGTTATTATATTGTATATTCTGTGGTGTTATTATTCTATTCTATAATCTGAGGTGTTATTATTATTTTCTTTATTCTGAGGTCTTATTATTATATTCTATAATCTGAGGTATTGTTATTATATCCTATAATCTGAGGTGTTATTGTTATATTCTATATTCTGAGGTATTATTATTATATGGTACATTCTGAGTTTTTATTATTATATTCTGTAATCTGAGGAATTATTATATTCTATAATCTATAGGTGAGGAATTATTATATTCTTTAATCTATAGGTGTTATTATATTCTATAATCTGAGGTGTTATTATTATATTGTATGTTCTGAGGTGTTATAATTATATTCTATAATCTGAGGTTTTATTATTATATTCTATAATCTGAGGTGTTGTTATTATATTGTATATTCTGTGGTGTTATTATTATATTCTATAATCTGAGGTGTTATTATGTTCTATAATATGAGGTGTTATTCTTATATTGTATATTTTGCGGTGTTATTATATTCTATAATCAGAGGTGTTATTATATTCTATAATCTGAGGTGTTGTTATTATATTCTATAATTTGTGGTGTTGTTATTATATTATATAATCTGAGGTGTTATTATATTCTATAATCTGAGGTGTTATTATGTTCTATAATCTGAGGTGTTGTTATTATATTCTATAATCTGAGGTGTTATTATAATCTTCTATAATCTCAGGTGTTGTTATTATAGTCTACATTCTGAGGTGTTATTATTATATTCTATAATCTGAGGTATTATTATTTTCTTTATTCTGAGGTCTTATTATTATATTCTATAATCTGAGGTATTGTTATTATATTCTATAATCTGAGGTCTTATTATGATATTCTATATTCTGAGGTATTATTATTATATGGTACATTCTGAGTTTTTATTATTATATTCTGTAATCTGAGGAATTATTATATTCTATAATCTATAGGTGAGGAATTATTATATTCTTTAATCTATAGGTGTTATTATATTCTTTATTCTGAGGTGTTATTATTAAATTCTATAATCTGAGGTGTTGTTATTGTATTCTTCAATCTGAGGTGTTATTATTATATTTTATAATCTGAGGTGTTATTATTATATTCTTTATTCTGAGGTGTTATCATTAAATTCTCAAATCTAAGGTGTTGTTATTATATTCTATAATCTGAGGTGTTGTTATTCATATTCTATAATCTGTTATTTTATATTCTATTATTATATTGTATATTCTGAGGTGTTATTATTATATTCTATAATCTGAGGTGTTATTATTATATTCTATAATCTGAGGTGTATTATTATATTCTTTATGTTATCATTATTCTAATCTGAGGTGTTGTTATTATATTCTATAATCTGAGGTGTTATTATCATATTCTATAATCTGAGGTGTTATTATATTTTATATTCTGAGGTGTTGTTATTATATTGTATATTCTGAGGTGTTATTATTCTATTCTGAGGTGTTATTATTCTATTCTATAATCTGAGGTGTTATTATTATTTTCTTTATTCTGAGGTCTTATTATTATATTCTATAATCTGAGGTATTGTTATTATATTCTATAATCTGAGGTGTTATTGTTATATTCTATATTCTGAGGTATTATTATTATATGGTACATTCTGAGTTTTTATTATTATATTCTGTAATCTGAGGAATTATTATATTCTATAATCTATAGGTGAGGAATTATTATATTCTTTAATCTATAGGTGTTATTATATTCTATAATCTGAGGTGTTATTATTATATTGTATGTTCTGAGGTGTTATAATTATATTCTATAATCTGAGGTTTTATTATTATATTCTATAATCTGAGGTGTTGTTATTATATTGTATATTCTGTGGTGTTATTATTATATTCTATAATCTGAGGTGTTATTATGTTCTATAATATGAGGTGTTATTCTTATATTGTATATTTTGCGGTGTTATTATATTCTATAATCAGAGGTGTTATTATATTCTATAATCTGAGGTGTTGTTATTATATTCTATAATTTGTGGTGTTGTTATTATATTATATAATCTGAGGTGTTATTATATTCTATAATCTGAGGTGTTATTATGTTCTATAATCTGAGGTGTTGTTATTATATTCTATAATCTGAGGTGTTATTATAATCTTCTATAATCTCAGGTGTTGTTATTATAGTCTACATTCTGAGGTGTTATTATTATATTCTATAATCTGAGGTGTTATTATTATTTTCTTTATTCTGAGGTCTTATTATTATATTCTGTAATCTGAGGAATTATTATATTCTATAATCTTCTTATTATGATATTCTATATCTGAGGTATTATTATTATATTCTTTATTCTGAGTTTTTATTATTATATTCTGTAATCTGAGGAATTATTATATTCTATAATCTATAGGTGAGGAATTATTATATTCTTTAATCTATAGGTGTTATTATATTCTTTATTCTGAGGTGTTATTATTAAATTCTATAATCTGAGGTGTTGTTATTGTATTCTTCAATCTGAGGTGTTATTATTATATTTTATAATCTGAGGTGTTATTATTATATTCTTTATTCTGAGGTGTTATCATTAAATTCTCAAATCTAAGGTGTTGTTATTATATTCTATAATCTGAGGTGTTGTTATCATATTCTATAATCTGAGGTGTTATTATATTTTATATTCTGAGGTGTTATTATTATATTGTATATTCTGAGGTGTTATTATTCTATTCTGCAATCTGAGGTGTTATTATTATATTCTATAATCTGAGGTGGTATTATATTCTATAATCTGAGTTGTTGTTATTATATTCTATAATTTGAGGTGTTGTTATTATATTGTATAATCTGAGGTGTTATTATATTCTATAATCTGAGGTGTTATTATGTTCTATAATCTGAGGTGTTGTTATTATATTCTATAATCTGAGGTGGTATTATAATCTTCTATAATCTGAGGTGCTATTGTTATATTCTATAATCTGAGGTGTTGTTATTATATTCTATAACCTGAGGTGTTATTATTATATTCTTTATTCTGAGGTGTTATTATTAAATTATATAATCTGAGGTGTTGTTATTGTATTCTTTAATCTGAGGTGTTATTATTATATTGTCTAATCTGAGGTGTTATTGTTATATTCTAAATTCTGAGGTGTTATTATTATATTCTATAATCTGAGGTGTTGTTGTTATATTCTGTAATCTGAGGTGTTATTATTATATTGTCTAATCTGAGGTGCTATTGTTATATTCTATAATCTGAGGTGTTGTTGTTATTATATTCTAAATTCTGAGGTTTTATCATTATATTCTATAATCTGAGGTTTTGTTATTATATTCTATAATCTGAGGTGTTATTATTATAGTCTTTATTCTGAGGTGTTATTATTAAATTCTATAATCTGGGGTGTTGTTATTATATTCTATTGTATAATCTGAGTGGTTATTATTATCTTCTATAATCTGAGGTGTTGTTATTATATTCTATAATCTGAGGTGTTAGTATTATATTCTATAATCTGAGGTATTATTATATTCTATAATCTGAGGTGTTATTATTATATTCTATAATCTGTGGTGTTGTTATTATATTCTATATTCTGAGGTGTTATTATTATTTTCTTTAATCTGAGGTCTTATTATTTTCTATAATCTGAGGATTTGTTATTATATTGTATATTCTAAGGTGTTATTATAATTTAAATTTTGAGGTTTTATTATTATATCGTATATTCTGAGGTGTTATTATTATATTCTGTAATCTGAGGAATTATTATATTCTATAATCTATAGGTGAGGATTTATTATATTTTTTAATCTATATGTGTTATTATATTCTATAATCTGAGGTGTTATTATTATATTGTATGTTCTGAGGTGTTATTATTATATTCTATAATCTGAGGTGTTGTTATTATATTGTATATTTTGCGGTGTTATTATATTCTATAATCTGAGGTGTTATTATATTCTATAATCTGAGGTGTTGTTATTATATTGTATATTCTAAGGTGTTCTTATTTTGTATATTCTGAGGTGTTATTATTATATTCTGTAATCTGAGGAATTATTATATTCTATAATCTATAGGTGAGGATTTATTATATTCTTTAATCTATATGTGTTATTATATTCTATAATCTGAGGTGTAATTATTATATTGTATGTTCTGAGGTGTTATTATTATATTCTATAATCTGAGGTGTTGTTATTTTATTGTATATTTTGCGGTGTTATTATATTCTATAATCTGAGGTATTTTTATATTCTATAATCTGAGGTGTTATTATTATATTGTATGTTCTGAGGTGTTATTATTATATTCTATAAACTGAGGTGTTATTATTATATTCTATAATCTGTGGTGTTGTTATTATATTGTATAGTCTGAGGTGTTACTATTATTTTCTTTATTCTCAGGTCTTATTATTTTCTATAATCTGAGGTGTTGTTATTATATTGTATATTCTAAGGTGTTATTATATTGTATATTCTGAGGTGTTATTATTATATTCTGTAATCTGAGGAATTATTACATTCTATAATCTATAGATGAGGAATTATTATATTCTTTAATCTAAATGTGTTATTATATTCTATAATCTGAGGTGTTATTATTATATTGTATGTTCTGAGGTGTTATTATTATTTTCTATAATCTGAGGTGTAATTATTATATTCTATAATCTGAGGTGTTGTTATTAAATTCTATAATCTGAGATATTTTCATATTATATAATCTGAGGTGTTATTATATTTTATAATTTGAGGTGTTATTATATCGTATATACTGAGGTGTTGTTATTATAATCTATAATCTGAGGTGTTTTTTTATAATATTCTATATTCTGAGGTGTTATTATTATATTCTATAATCTGAGGTGTTATTATTTTCTTTATTCTGAGGTCTTATTATTATATTCTATAATTGGAGGTGTTATTATTATATTGTCTAATCTGAGGTGTTATTGTTATATTCTAAATTCTGAGTTGTTATTATTATATTCTATAATCTGAGGTGTTATTATTATATTGTATATTCTGAGGTGTTATTATTATATTCTATAATCTGAGGTGTTATTATTATATTCTGTAATCTGAGGAATTATTATATTCTATAATCTATAGGTGAGGAATTATTATATTCTTTAATCTATAGGTGTTATTATATTCTATAATCTGAGGTGTTGTTATTATTATATTCTATAATCTGAGGTGTTGTTATTATATTCTATATTCTGAGCTGTTATTATTATATTCTATCATATGAGGTGTTATTATTATATTGTATATTATGCGGTGTTATTATATTCTATAATGTGAGGTGTTATTATTATATTGTATATTCTGAGGTGTTATTATTATAATTCTATAATCTGAGGTGTTATTATTATATTCTATAATCTGAAGTATTTTCATATTATATAATCTGAGGTGTTATTATATTCTATAATCTGAGGCGTTATTATTATATTATATATTCTGAGGTGTTATTATTATCTTCTATAATCTGAGGTGTTAGTATTATATTGTATATTCTGAGGTGTTATTATTATCTTCTTTAATCTGAGATGTTGTTGTTATATTCTATATTCTGAGGTGTTATTATTATATTGTATATTCTGAGGTGTTATTATTATATTGTATATTCTGAGGTGTTATTATTATCTTTTATAATCTGAGGTGTTATTATTATATTGTATATTCTGAGGTGTTATTATTATCTTCTATAATCTGAGGTTTTGTTATTATATTCTATATTCTGAGGTGTTAGTATTATATTCTATATTCTATTATTATTTTGAAGTGTTGGTCGCAATGAACATTTTTCTTTTTTTTTCAGTGTTTCAGTAATTAATGTTAAGACATGATATCCTCATGTGGAAACACAAGAAAATATCATGTCGAGTGATTGAATAATTGGACACATTATATATATATATCATTTATAGCATAAATAAATCAATAAATACACACTAGCCTTTATACCAACACATAACATTAAGGATTTTTAAATAAATTTTACAATTCAATAAAAATAATATTATATACGAAATATCCTTCCATGAATTTGACCAGGCGTTGTGGCATCTCTTTTCTACCGTAAATTCTCGGTAATATCAGTGTGCGTCGTGCTGTGAGAGCGCGGGAAGGAATGGAGGAGACCAGCAGAGCTTTTTTTAAAATGTCGTCTTCATTTGTATTTTTCTTCCAGTCAGTAATTATTATGTTGAGTCCGTTGTCATGTCGACAGCCGTCAGAGAGGCTCCAGCTGTGGACCACAGCATCATCAAACATCTGTCTGCTCCCTCACGAGTTCTGATTGGAGCATGTCTGACAGGTGTTCCTGCTCCGGGTCCGGCCGGTGTCACGTGCTGGCGGCGGTATGGAGGCAGCGGCCTCTCAGTTTGTGTGGTGTGTAGTGTGTGTGTAGTGTGTGTGTGTAGTGTGTGTGTGTGTGTGTGTGTGTGTGTGTGGGTCCTGATCCTCGGCTCCCATTGGCTGCTCCAACTTGTTGGCTCTTCTCCCCCTCGAATAAGAGGAGGTTTTAAGAACCTATCGGTGCGCGCGCCCCGTCCCCTCCGGAGCCCGCCCGGTCCACACTTGTGCGGGATCCGTCAAAGTCCCGCAGCCTTCACAGCGGTTAAATATCTCAGACACACTGATAGTGACCAGAGGGAGGAACTCCCGCCGTCCCAACAGTTGAACCTCCGGAGCAGCTGCGGGGCTTCATGTCCCCTCTTCACCTCCCGGTTCCCCGCCACTCGGACCTGCAGACCCCCCCCCCCCCTCCTCATCCGGGCCACGTGTAGCCCGCACCTGAACCGGACATCTTTCTGACCCGAGTCCGTCCTTTTGGTTCCGTTCTCTTTTGGTCTCTTTTCGTTAGTTTTCATGGTACCATGTCATCGCTGCATGGATCGGTACCGCGGATGATGCGCCCGGCTCCCGGACAGAACTATCCACGCACCGGATTCCCTCTCGAAGGTAGGCCGTGGGACAGCCGGGGGAACGGCTGGGGGACAGCCGGGGGACAGTCGGGGACACGGCTGGGCCCTCCGACCTACACAGGACACCTTTAACGAGACACCTGGAGGAGCTTCAGCCGGGAAACAGGCAGCAGGGCCCTGCAGCAGGCCGACCGGCGGCCCGGAGATCGGCGGCTTTAACTTTCTCTGGGATTTCAAATACATTTAGAGCTTTAAAAAAAAAAAAATACAACGTGGTCATAATATTAGCTCCTTTTATAAAATATTATTTTTAAAGTAAAAGCAGGTAAATTAAACCATTAGTGATTGTTTGGACGGGATTAAAAATCTGTTAAAATCCACAACCTTTTTTGACATTTTCTGAAAATAAAATAAAACCCGGAGAATCAGAGAATCAGTGAACATCTGGACTGATAAGAAGTCTCCTCACCTTCAGGGTCCTGCAGCTGTGACCTGGAATAATAATCTGTATTATTATTATTATTATTATTATTATTATATGTGTAAGACAGCATCTCACTGAGGAGACAGTGAAACAGGAGGTGTCCATCTGACCGTCCTCTCTGTCCCCCACAGTGTCCACTCCTCTGGGACAGGGACGGGTCAACCAGCTCGGAGGGGTCTTCATCAACGGCCGCCCGCTGCCCAACCATATCCGGCACAAGATCGTGGAGATGGCCCACCACGGGATCCGGCCCTGCGTCATCTCCCGCCAGCTGCGCGTCTCCCACGGCTGCGTGTCCAAGATCCTGTGCCGCTACCAGGAGACCGGCTCCATCCGACCTGGGGCCATCGGAGGCAGCAAGCCCAGGGTGAGATATAATAATCATAATCATAACAATAATCACAACTATAATAATAATTATAGTAATAGGCCTGAATTAACTGATTGGAGGCAGCAAGCCCAGGGTGAGAAATAATGATAATAATACAAATAATCACAACAATAATAGTAATAATAATAATCATCATCATAGCAATAGGCCTACATTTAATACAAATAACCATAACAATAATAATAATAATAATAATAATAATAATAATAATAATAACTTAACTGATCGGAAGCTGCAAGCTCAGGATGAGACAGGAGGGGAGGACAATTACAACAATATAATAATTTAAAAAATAATCACAACAATAATAGGCTAATAATCATAATAATAAATTTACTGATAGAGAATTGTAATTTGTAGGCCTACAGGTCCAGTTAATTAATTCAATTTAATGCTCATATATAATTTAATGCTGTAATATATTGGCTTATAAATATAAAATGGATATTGTATGGGCTACATAGGCCTATATATGTTATTATAAATAAATACAAAATAGGGCAGAATAAATCAAATGGATATTTCATTGAATGATTCCTCTGTCTTTGTGTCTTTGTGTGTTTATGTGTCCTTGTGTCTCGTGCTGCCGGTCCACCAGCAGCAGGTAGCCACGCCGGATGTGGAGAAGCGGATAGAGGAGTATAAACGGGACAACCCCGGTATGTTCAGCTGGGAGATCCGGGACAAGCTGCTGAAGGACGGGGTGTGTGACAGAAGCTCAGTCCCTTCAGGTGAGGCCTCCTCTGGTAAGCTGCTTTTTATTCAACCTTTATTTATAATGAGCAGGTATAAACATTATTATTATTGTTATTATTGTTATTATTATTATTGTGGTCCTGATGAAGCCGCCTGTGTGCCGCAGTGAGCTCCATCAGCCGGGTCCTCAGAGCTCGTTTCGGGAAGAAGGATGAGGAGGAGGAGTTCGATAAGAAGGATGAAGATGGAGAGAAGAAAACCAAACACAGCATCGACGGCATCCTCGGAGACAAAGGTAGGCCCGCGGCCCGCGGAGAGCCCGGCCGGCCGACTGCCGGGCTCCTGTGTGAGATAAACGGTCTGTAATGAGCGTTTTGTCGCGGAGGGTTTCCCGCCGTGCAGCGCGTCCCTGCAGCTCTGCATTATTAATGCAGCGGAGCAGCGCGGCCTGTGGGCCGATAAACGGAGGAACGATGCGCCAGTCCATTTCAATTAGAGGTCTGACGGGGACACAGGGGACGGGAGGAGGGGTTCAAGGGGAGGGGGAGGGGCGGGGAGGGGACTCGGGGGAGGGGGGGGGGACACAGGGAACGTCGTTCACTCTGAAACATCCTCTGAATTAAATCTAGAAACGATTTTATTTCCAGTGTTTCTCTGACAACAAGAGAAAAATAAACTTAATGTCTGCATGATAATGAAAGAATTTATTAAAGTTATTTTATAGCAAAAATCATGCGGAATTTTAGATGCTTTTTAAAGAATTAATTTGATTTCATTTGAAATCCTTCCTCATGATGATGGGGGTGGATGTTTGTTTGTTTGTTTGTGGCTGGATGCATCCACCACGCTGGCGTCCCCGTGTCCCTCTGATCGGACATCGTCTGTGTGATCAGAGGACCTGATGTCTCTGTGTCTCAGTCCTCCTCTACATCAGGAGAAGATAAGCCGAGTGTGTCTCTGTCATCCGGCCTGCCACTTGATAATTTGAAGACTTAGCCTATTACAGCTGGTAATGAAAGCGCTGCGTGTTGAATGGGAGCGGGTGTAATAGCTGGAAGGCATGCTAAGAAATATATTTATCCCCTATCAGCCCTCACTCTCACTTCCAGGCACATCGTTCTGTTCAGCAGCTTTAAAGCAGATTAAATTGAGCCTTTTATTTCTTTTCACTTTCATCTTTCAGAGGCTCCTTCATGGTGTGAAGCCCGCAGCGTAAATTCTGCAGATTTCAGGGCCTCGCTGCCGTTGTTTAGATTGTATTTTTAAATATTCATTTCATTTGTTTGTGTTTTTTTTGGATGTGAGGAGGCTGAATGAATGAGGAGTGACGTTTGTTCTGCTGCTTCCACGTTCACGTGACACCACAGCACCAGATACAAAGCAGAAACACCACGCTGGAGATCTCGGCAGGATTCAGTTTGTGCTGGTTTTAATGAAAAGTTTTCATGCAAAGGTTTGTGGGAAATCTTTGCTGTGGATGAAGTTTACTGTCAGAATGTTTAATGTCACAGCGACTGATGATTTCAAAAGAAGTCAGCTTGTTTGTTCTCAGATTTCTGCACGTTTTTGAGTTCTTTATTCTCTCACAACTTTATTAGATTTAAAACATCATGATGTTGTTTACAGTTTCACTATATTCTGAATCATGACATCATATTCTCCTATTTTTGACAACCAACCCTACAAAGCAGTCAAATTTATATCACAAAATATTTTACAAACACTCATAAAAGACAATGAAAGAAGATGCGTTATAAGAGAATTATAAATAATGATAATAATAATAATATCACATGCATTTCTATTTCTTACAGAGCTGATATATAACAGTTTACAGCACATCTGCACACATTATTAATGTTTGGGAAATATATAAATGAGAAGCTGCAGAGTATGCATCATATTTTTTGTGCATGAATCCTTTGAATTATAAAATATAAAATATATTTGGCCTCTCAGATGAAAACACATTTAATTTCTGGAGTTTAATCCAGAAAATTCAGAACAATAATGACAGATGTCCTCCCAGTTTACAGCACATGTTGTTAATGAAAACTATGAATGAGAAGCTGCAGAGGATCATCACATTTTTATACGTATTTTATACATATGAAACCTTTGTAAACATATTCTAAAATCCTTGTGTATATATTTGGCCCTTATAGGTATGAAAACCCATTTCATTTGTCAGGTTTAATGCAGACCTGCGATGACTGCTGTCCTCTCAGCGTCCATCAGTGTACAGAGACCTCTGTTCCTCTAAGATATGCAGAACCTGCATGTTAGCGCTGGTTCTGGAGTCCAGCCCGGTTTAAAGAGGAGCCGCTGGACAGTGACAGGCGGGTGGAGGTGACAGGAAGCAGCTTTATGGCCTCAGCTATTAATAACACGTTCCCCCGGGCAACCTCGCTCGCCCGCTCCGGCTCCACTCTCTCACACACACTATGCCTGCTTTAAATTGAAGGAGACCCAAATGTTGGCTGGCGATAACACAATCATCACAGCCTCGGTCCCGGGCTGAGCATCCGTAAATTAAACTGGGATTAACCTCCCCTCTCCCCCCGCTGCCTCAACCAAACACTCCCATTCACACGATATATGGTGAAGGGAGATGGAGAGGAAAAGCAGCAGCATGACTCATCTTCATCTTCATCTTCATCTTCAGTGATTGGAGATGTATTGATCTCCTCTAATCACTACGCCATCAAGTGAAAATCACAACTATTTATTTTAACTGCAGCTTCTGAACAAACCGAATAAAACACACAGCAGATGTTTGTTTCATTTTTAAATTTAAACACGTTTAAAAACTTCATTTTAATAAATATAATGAACTGAAAATGCAAACGGAATCATTTTTAATGTAAAAAATATGAATTTAAAAGATTTCTAACAGCAACGACAACATTTTGTAATTACAGTTTAGCAGGATGTTTATCTTTCTTTTAAAAGTAAGATTCTTCTATCGACATTTTAAGATGACATTCGCTCTGGTTTTATATTTTGGAGATCCTGATGTCCTGATAAGTGTTTTCTCTTCCTGGTCTTCACACACTCATTATTATTTAATAAAACTGTGTGTGAACATCATGTGAAGAAACAGCAGGATCTGCTGTGTTTGGTCAAACATATTATGTCTGCTGCATCAGGATGTGTTGAAACAGGCTGAAATCATGTTCAGTAAAAATAACTCAAATGTTTCAGAAACACAGGATTATCAGACTGATGCAAAACTCTTCTGAAGGTTTCATGTGTGTGATATTAAATGGTTATCATGGTTTAGTGGACATCAGAGACGGTGGTCAGATTATCATCATGTCGTCCTCCCCTGGACGTTTGTCACCAGTTCTACTTATCAATAATGTTCTGATCAATAATTCATATCAGCTGTTTGATCAGTGGTACCTCCTCCTCTCTTCTCAGTTAATATCTGTCCAAACATCTGTCTAACATCAGTGGATTCAGGTGTTTGTTATAAACCAGACTCATGGTGGATCTGAGAAGGTTCTGGTTCTGCTGGTCTGTGACTGAGGATCCAGAACTTCACTGTTGGGTGGTTCTCTGAAATTGGTTCTCTGAAAGGTGTCTCTGATTGGTGTAAGGACTCCATGGTTCTCTGGTGTGGTTCTCTGTTGGTGTGTCTCTAAAAGTGTCTCTGTTGGTGTAAAAGTGTCTCTGCTGGTGTAAAAGTGTCTCTGTTGGTGTAAAGGTGTCTCTGTTGGTGTAAAAGTGTCTCTGTTGGTGTAAAGGTGTCTCTGTTGGTGTAAAAGTGTCTCTGTTGGTGTAAAGGTGTCTCTGTTGGTGTAAAGGTGTCTCTGTTGGTGTAAAGGTGTCTCTGTTGGTGTAAAGGTGTCTCTGCTGGTGTAAAGGTGTCTCTGTTGGTGGTGTCTCTGTGTAAAGGTGTCTCTTATGGTGTAAAGGTGTCTCTGCTGGTGTAAAGGTGTCTCTGCTGGTGTAAAAGTGTCTCTGTTGGTGTAAAAGTGTCTCTGCTGGTGTAAAGGTGTCTCTGTTGGTGTAAAGGTGTCTCTGTTGGTGTAAAGGTGTCTCGTATGTTGTAAAGGTGTCTCTGCTGGTGTAAAGGTGTCTCTGTTGGTGTAAAAGTGTCTCAGCTGGTGTAAAGGTGTCTCTGTTGGTGTAAAAGTGTCTATTTTGGTGTAAAGGTGTCTCTGTTGCTGTAATGCTGTCTCTGTTGGTGTAATAGTGTCTCTCGATGTAAAAATGTCTCTGCTGGTGTAAAAGTGTCTCTGTAGCTGTAAAAGTGTTTCTGTTGGTGTAAATGTGTCTCTGTTGGTGTAAAGGTGTCTGTGTTGGTGTAAAGGTGTGTCTCTGCTGGTGTAAAGGTGTCTCTGTTGGTGTAAATGTGTCTCTGTTGGTGTAAATGTGTCTCTGCTGGTGTAAAGGTGTCTCTGTTGGTGTAAAGGTGTCTCTGCTGGTGTAAAGGTGTCTCTGTCTCTGGTGTAAAAGTGTCTCTGTTGGTGGTGTGGTGTAAAGGTGTCTCTGTTGGTGTAAAAGTGTCTCCGCTGGTGTAAAGGTATCTCTGTTAGTGTAAAGATGTCTCTGCTGGTGTAAAGGTGTCTCTGTTGGTGTGTCTCTGTTGGTGTAAAAGTGTCTGTTGGTGTAAAAGTGTCTCTGTTGGTGTAAAAGTCTGTGTTGGTGTAAAGGTGTGTGTTGGTGTAAATGTGTCTCTGTTGGTGTAAAAGTGTCTCTGCTGGTGTAAAGGTGTCTCTGTTGGTGTAAAAGTGTCTCTGCTGGTGTAAAGGTGTCTCTGTTGGTGTAAAAGTGTCTCTCTGGTGTGTGTGCTAAAGGTGTCTCTATTGGTGTAAAGGTGTCTCTGCTGGTGTAAAGGTGTCTCTGTTGGTGTAAAAGTGTCTCTGTTGGTGTAAAGGTGTCTCTGTTGGTGTAAAAGTGTCTCTGGTGTAAAGGTGTCTCTGCTGGTGTAAAAGTGTCTCTGCTGTTGTAAAGGTGTCTCTTATGTTGTAAAGGTGTCTTTGCTGGTTTAAAGGTGTCTCTGTAGGTGTACAATTGTCTCTGCGGGTGTAAAAGTGTCTCTGTTGGTGTAAAAGTGTCTCTGCTGGTGTAAAGGTGTCTCTGTTGGTGTAAAGGTGTCTCTGTTGGTGTAAAGGTGGTGTGTCTCTGTTGGTGTCTCTGCTGGTGTAAAGGTGTCTCTGTTGGTGTAAAAGGTGTCTCTGCTGGTGTAAAGGTGTCTCTGCTGGTGTAAAAGTGTCTCTGCTGGTGTAAAAGTGTCTCTGTTGGTGTAAAGGTGTCTCTGCTGGTGTAAAGGTGTCTCTGCTGGTGTAAAGGTGTCTCTGCTGGTGTAAAGGTGTCTCTGTTGGTGTAAAGGTGTCTCTGTTGGTGTAAAGGTGTCTCTGTTGGTGTAAAAGTGTCTCTGTTGGTGTAAAAGTGTCTCTGTTGGTGTAAAAGTGTCTCTGCTGGTGTAA